>NC_066617.1:22070238-22268385 GCF_025201925.1 Gopherus flavomarginatus
AAAAGGCCTTGTATGACAGACATGCCAGAGATCGTTCCTTCAAGGTAGGAGACCAGGTTATGGTCTTGAAGGCGCAACAGGCCCATAAGATGGAAGCATCATGGGAAGGGCCATTCACGGTCCAAGAGCGCCTGGGAGCTGTAAACTACCTCATAGCATTTCCCAATTCCTCACTAAAGCCTAAAGTGTACCATGTTAATTCTCTCAAGCCTTTCTATTCCAGAGACTTACAGGTTTGTCAGTTTACAGTCCAGGGAGATGATGCTGAGTGGCCTGACGGTGTCTACTACGACGGGAAAAAGACGGTGGCGTGGAAGAGGTGAACCTCTCAACCACCCTGGAACGTCTGCAGCGGCAACAAATCAAGGAGCTGTGCACTAGCTTCGCCCCTTGTTCTCAGCCACCCCAGGACGGACTGAACGGGCATACCACTCCATTGATACAGGTAATGCTCACCCAATCAGAACCCCACCCTACCGAGTGTCTCCTCATGCCCAAGCTGCTATAGAACGGGAGATCCAGAACATGCTACAGATGGGTATAATCCGCTCATCTACCAGTGCATGGGCATCTCCAGTGGTTCTGGTACCCAAACCAGATGGGGAAATACGCTTTTGCGTGGACTACCGTAAGCTAAATGCTGTAACTCGTCCGGACAACTATCCAATGCCACGTACCGATGAGCTATTGGAAAGTTGGGACGTGCCCAGTTCATCTCTACAATAGACTTAACCAAGGGGTACTGGCAAGTACCGCTAGATGAACCTGCCAAGGAGAGGTCAGCATTCGTCACCCATGCGGGGGTGTATGAATTCAATGTCCTTCCTTTCGGCCTTCGAAATGCACCCGCCACCTTCCAGAGGCTGGTAGATGGTCTACTAGCTGGACTGGGAGAATTTGCAGTTGCCTACCTCGATGATGTGGCCATTTTTCAGACTCCTGGCCCGAACACCTACTACACCTGGAAAAGGTCTTTGAGCGCATCAGGCAGGCAGGACTAACTGTTAAGGCCAAAAAGTGTCAAATAGGCCAAAACAGAGTGACTTACCTGGGGCACCAGGTGGGTCGAGGAACCATAAACCCCTACAGGCCAAGGTGGATGCTATCCAAAAGTGGCCTGTCCCACGGTCAAAGAAGAAGCAGGTCCAATCCTTCTTAGGCTTGGCCGGATACTACAGGCGATTTGTACCACACTACAGCCAAATCGCTGCCCCACTGACCGACCTGACCAAAAAGACCCAGCCAAATGCAGTTAAGTGGACTGATGAGTGTCAAAAGCCTTTACCCAACTTAAGGCAACGCTCATGTCTGACCCTGTGCTCAGGGCCCCGGACTTTGACAAGCCTTCCTAGTAACCACAGATGCATCTGAGCGTGGTATAGGAGCAGTGCTCATGCAGGAAGCAACAGATCACAACTTCCATCCTGTCGTGTTTCTCAGCAAGAAACTGTCTGAGAGGGAAAGTCACTGGTCAGTCAGTGAAAAAGGAATGCTATGCCATTGTGTACGCCCTGGAAAAGCTACGCCCATATGTTTGGGGACGGCGGTTCCAACTACAAACTGACCATGCTGCACTAAAGTGGCTTCATACTGCCAAGGGGAACAACAAGAAACTTCTTCGTTGGAGTTTAGCTCTCCAAGATTTTGATTTTGAAATTCAACACATCACAGGAGCTTCTAACAAAGTTGCTGATGCACTCTCCCGTGAGAGTTTCCCAGAATTCAGTAGTTAAAAAGTGTTCTTAAAATGTAGAAGTCTGTTAGTTATATACTTAGGAGTATATGTAAAGGTGTATGTGTTGTATTAATCTGTTTATTTTAAAGTTCTAGAAGGAAATCGCCGCCAGTGAGCTTCCCCACTGTCTGCAATTTGGGGGGCGTGTCATAAACAGATAGCTAAGGGTTAATGTCTCTTCACCTGAAGGCACCTGACCAGAGGACCCAATCAGGAAACCGGATTTTTCAACTTTGGGTGGAGGGAATTGAGTGTCTGTGTCTTGTTTTCTGGCTGCCTGCTTCTCTGAGCTTTGGAGAAGTAGTTTCTATTTTCTAGTCTTCTGTTTCCAAGTGTAAGGGACAAAGAGATCAGATAGTAAGTATATGGTTTCTTTTCTTTGGTATTTGCATGAATATAAGTGCTGGAGTGCTTTGATTTGTATTCTTTTGGAATAAGGCCTGTTTATTCAATATTCTTTTAAGCAATTGGACCCTGTGTTGTATCATCTTAATACAGAGAGAACATTTGTACTTATTTTTCTTTCTTTTTATATAAAGCTTTCTTTTAAGACCTGTTGGAGTTTTTCTTTACTTCAGGGAAATGAGTCTGTACTCACCAGGGAATTGGTGGGAGGAAGAAATCAAGGGGGATTTGTGTGTTGGATCGCTAGCCTGATTTTGCATTCCCTCTGGGGGAATAGGAAAGTACTTTTTGTTTCCAGGATTGGGAACGGAGAGGGGGAGTCCCTCTGTGTAGTTTCACAGAGCTTGTGTCGGTGTATCTCTCCAGGAGCACCTGGAGGGGGGAAGGGAAAAAGGATTATTTCCCTTGGTTGTGAGACTCAAGGGATTTGGGTCTTGGGGGTCCCCAGGGAAGGTTTTTCAGAGGGACCAGAGTGCCCAAAACACTCTAATTTTTTGGGTGGTGGCAGCAGGTACCAGGTCCAGGCTGGTGGCTAAGCTTGGAGGTTTTCATGCTAACCCCCATATTTTGGACGCTAAGGTCCAAAACTGGGACTAAGGTTATTACAATCTCATAAACAATATTTCTAAAAACAGACTAAACCAGGGTCAGAGCCGTCCCTTGGGTAGGGTGAATCAGGGTGACTGCTCCGGGCCTCGCACTTTAGGGCCCCCCTGTGCTGGTGCAGTTGGTCAGTGCAGTCAGTCCTGGAAGAGAGGAATCCGTCATTTCCACCCCAGGTCCCGCACCCCTCTAGGGACGGCCCTGCCAGGGATGGTTTTCTAAAGCTTCATTGACTGGATTATGGTTTTGCAAGTTTGTGTGATTCAGATCTGGGCCCATTTTATCTAAACACCCAACATTTGCATGGCTCTGTAAAATGATTCCAGAATTAACACAATTTAATAAAAAAACATGTTCATCTAGGCCGAATGCTGGTATCCACAGACTGACTCCACAGTAGCGTGAAATAGGATGTATATAAATCTCTTCAAATCACAGTCCTTACGAGGGACAAAGATTAAACTTCTAAATCCTGCATCATACTATTGACCCTCAGTTAGTGTAAATTAGTATAGCTCCATTGATTTCAATGCAGTGACATCAATTATAGTAGCTGAGAATCTGGCCTACTATAATTTGTGAAAAAGATCAGGAATTTTGAAAGCACCTTCCAAAGACTAATAGGGTGTATTGCATGCATGTAAGAATCCAGAATGACATTATTAAACAGCATGACATCTCAAGAACATTATATTTGTCAGTTTGGAACCCATCTTTGACTGCAGTCCAACAGGGATCTCAAGCAGGACTTTTCATGTCTTTGAGCACTAATTACCATCACCAGGCCTCTGTATTAATTGGTTATAAATATCCATGTGTATTTTTTGGTTCCTTTAAACAGTAATTGGAGCATTCTTCCTGTTTGCAAGACGATAACTGTGTCCTTTGCTAAAGGAACTCAAAGGCTGAAGGTTAAAGAGTGTCTATGGTTAATACTGAGATAAAAGGGAATACCCTCAGGTTATCACTCTACTGACGCATGCCTTCCATCCTCTGACTGCTGTGCTCTCACTAGCTACTCTGCTCTCCTCCTCCCCCCAGCTAGCTACTACCCTCAGGACTCCCCATCCTTTTGCTCACATCAAGCAATGTCCATCTCACCGTCTCTCCACTCTAACCCCAATCTTCCCCCCTTGCTCCTCCTTGCTTCTGGAACAATGTTTAGGCACTCATTCCCTTAGTGAGCGGCTGTGTGGTCTGTGCAAACCAAATCTGAACACTAGTCCTGTACTTTACATCCATTTTGCACTCATTGCGCTTGATGTAAATGACTATACAGGGCTGAAGGAATTGGCGAACCAGCCCTTAGTTTCTGTGTTGGCTGGGCTACTGAGTTGCTGTGTATCTTTGAACAAGTCACTGCAACTCTTTGAATCTTGTTTCTTCTACAGAAGGAAACCCCTGAAAGGGGATCTGGAGGAAACTATGTATGGGAAACGACTGCAATTGTAGTAATTGACATTCTAAGAACAGTTAAGGCAATGGAACAAGCTGATAAGGGGAAGTTGTCCATTCACTTTTCTTGGGTTTATTTCCAGCTAGAGCTGACATTATTCTACAACGGTAAACGATTCAATGGGTCAGTAACCCAGTATAAATCCCTTCCAAACCAAACAATCCTACAATAACAAAGACAATCCTTAGCTAAATAACTTTTTTTTTGGTAATTATCCACAGATATTATACAAAATGGCTCACTCCTTTTGTTGCTGTATATGTAGATCTCAGTTACACCAGTTCCTGTCCTGTTGTTGAGTGGAAGTTGTTTAAACTTCTTCAAATTCCTGGTGGAGCATTACTGATGAACGTGTATTTATTAACTGCCGATGCACAGAATGTGGTGACTGGGACTGACATCCATCGCACAGTAAATGCTGAGGGACGAAAGATGCCTTGTTTGCCTGCAGCAGCATTTAAATTACATGCCTAATGGAAGACTCAGATTTTCACTTTAAAATTACACAAGTATGTCAGGTCAGGTGGGATGACTCCAGCGAATCAATATTTAAAACTGTGCAGGCTGCATATGCGGGGCAGCTGTGGGAGTTATGATCAGCTAGTCATAATGCCAGAAAACACACAGGGGCAGAGTGAGATTGCTTTACTCATGCTGAATAGTACTTTACTCCATGAGTAGTCCTTTTGGAGCCAATGGCACTGCATATGTAGTGAGGCATTGCCCTTCCTAGGTAAGGCTATCTCTCTGGCCCACACATGGTGGAGCAATGGTATACTGCTATTTGTGGTCCACACTTCAAATGGCCAAATGCTAGTCTCCATTCCAGAGGACACCTGCACCCAGCTACAGCAATATGAGCTGAAAGTTGGCCAGTTCAATTCTGTTTCCCTCAAAGCCTGGGGAAGGTTCATGCCTCTGACCCTCTCTAAGCAAAAAATCAGACCTTACTCAGGTCAACATTTTCAAAAGTGACTAGTGGTTTTTGGTGGCTCAATTTTGGGATGTCCAATTTGTGATATCTGAAAGGAAGTGAATCTGCTCCTGTGAAAATGGGGCCCTTTAATAGTGCCTAAAATTAAGCAACCAAAAACTGAGGCACTGAAAAAATCACTAGTCGCTTTTGAAAATCTATGCAAACACTTGCAAATCTGAGACTTATATGTTTGTCTTCCAGAGGATTTAAGATTCTTTGTCTGTGTGCACATCTTTGTTTCCTTTAGGTATTAACTTCACCTATAAGACTCTGGGTGAAATTGCAATAGTTAAAAACAAAGAGAAAGACATGATGCTCATTTCGTCTGAAGCCCAGTACACTACACATAAAGGAGCTTTAGAATGGTGTTAATGTATCCATCAACTTCACGGCCCCTTTACATTGCCAGAGTGGTGTAAAAGGACCTTGGATGTCAATGAAAATGAGACCCATAATTTAAATCAGTACATCAAGACAGCGTTAACAACTGCCAACAGTAAAATAGCCTCCTAGTTACATTATGTATGGCTATAAAGGGACAAGTTCTGCCATTACTTCACTCCTGCATGTAGCAGGGTTGAAGAGTGCAAATGCGGACACAGTTTGGTGAATTAAAGCTTCCAGAATTGTCAGTCTGTTTTTAGGGTCTGTAGAAGAGAGATAGGTTAAGGATCTTATTTTTGGTGCTATATTTGGTGGAAGAGTCGACTGGAAGCACGGCAGCATTACCATGTGGAGACATGTGCCTCTTTTGACATTTTATCTCAAAGAAAGAGAGACTCTTTTATGCCTCCTTTGTTTGCTGGACTCCCTGAGAAGCAACAAATTTGCATGAAGAAATCACATTGCTCTGATCATTTTAATTAAAGCTTATAATGCATCACTGGCTACATAAAAACAAACATCACACTCTTCAGCTGTACCACACACATAAACACGCACATGCACAGCATGTGGAATGAATGGAACTCAGGGCCTTCTGTTCTAAAAGCATGTGTCTCTACCACTGATAGGATTATCTTTAGCAGTTTTTGAATGGACCAGTGAAACCTTCATAACTTCTCTGCTAGGGGCCAATGGCAGTAACAAAGGGTTCAATCTGTCTAGGGGTCCTTTTCTAAAATATGGCTCAAATCTGCACCCAGAGACATATGATACTTCCCTGTTTCTGGCTTTAGGAAATTAAAATAAAAACATCTTGGTGAACATTGGGAGCAGTTTTCCCTACTTACAGGCACTCATAGTCCTTGGGAACACAGAAGCCCATATGCCTGTTTTATTTGTGGGGGAAAGGAGAAAAGAGTCAATAGCAACATGATAACCCAGTATATATACAAAATATAGAGAGAATATGTCAAGAATACATATGGTCACCATTTTTATAATTGAATGTTTTTCTATTATCAGATTTATCAAAAATTTATTTCATTTCCACAAACCCTAACTGGGAAAAAAAAAACATTTTGATAAGGTCATAATGAAATATATTGATTTTTCCTGCTGGAAATTTCTGCAAGAAATTTTGATTTTTCCTTCTGATTCAAAACAAACACAATTTTAAATTTCAGAATGTCCCATCAACAGGGAATTCTGGGTAGTGCCCAGCTCTAACCAGGAGTTTGGCCAACCCCACCCCAGTCCCAAATGTTAAATATCCAGCTTATGGGCTCTAGATGCCATCTCATCACAAACCCCACTCACCTAAAACCCCACTCATGGTTGAGTTAATCCTGGAAATAGCAAAGAAACATTTGGGGGTGGCTCTCTTCATTGGTCTGCTCCAGTTCAGAGAAAACTGCTCTGCCACATCACACTACAATGTGCCGCTATCCAGTCCAATCCTATGACTACAGATCTATTTCTACTGGCCAGGGCACTATGACATCAGTACAACACTACTGCTGCTGTTGCCGCCAAGTCAGTCTGGCCCAGTCCAGCTTTGGAGTTAACTCTGCTCTGCTGCTGGTCCAGGCGGATCTCACTGTGGAATCACCTCTTTACTGCTGGTCCACGCAATCCTTCCTGTAGATTCTGCTCTGCTACCACTCTCACAACTCCACTTGATCTGGTCTGGCAAATTCTTCCACACATAACAGAGAATTTTCAAGTGGAGAACCCTGATCAAAACAGGACCCTTGGACAAAATCCCTCCGACAGAGCTCAGCTCCAAGAGAGAGCCCTTTCCTCCTCCTCTTCGCTGAGCCTGAGCTTCATTACCCAGCCAAAGTCCATGAACTGTAATATCCTGCCCAACTGTTCTTTCATGGGTAGCATGGGGATGATAATCTATCATCACATTTACACCACAAAACAAACAAATTCCAGCCAAAACAACACTGAGTAGGTGGAATTATACAGAAACCACATTATAATTAATGTAAATGAAGCTGGTCAAAACTGCCTTTTCTCCAGTGGAAGGAGCCGAGAGCGCCATTCCTTTATGCCTTCTAATCCTGGCATTATTGCTGCTCACCACTAGCATAATTATCTGCAGTGTCCACACCAATGGACAGGATAGGCCAGATCCAAAGCCAATGGGGGTTTTCCCAACTTTCAATGGATCCAGCCGTATATACGAGGCTGGGGCATAGAGGAAAGGAACAGGAATCTAGGGCATTCAAGTGAACATCCTCCATTCCCACTGTAGACTTTCTCTAGCCCCCCGAGCTTTCCCTGGTATAGTTCCCACAAGTTCTGACTACCCTTAATATAAGCGGCACAAATAGCAACCTAGTTAAGCTTGTCTGACACTTCCAATTATAAGAGGCTGTTTTCAGTTGCTTATAACTTTGCTAAGTGTTAACCATTTGGGCAGATATTTTCCATGCCAGTAGTCTGTCTCAGGTATGAACAATGGTGGAAGGGAGGGGTGAGGAGGAAGACAAATTGTCTAGAAGAGATGCGGCTGGGGTGAAAAGCCAGACGGATGGGAGATCAAGCGGCTGGGATGAGGAGCCGGGGACGGGAGACCGGGACTAGGAAGAGGCACACACTTGAGGCAACCCCTGAGTGCCACGGCTCACAGCTCCACAGGGGTTTCCTTCCTTAAGAGATTTTAGGGACAAGGCAGGAGAGAGCTGCAGGATCTCTGATTACACAGACCCAGAGGCCATGCTCCCTCCCAGGGTAGAGGAATCACAGCACCATGCTAGCTGCTAAGGATACTACATATCACAGTCTGGAAGACACAGAACACAACAGATGTCAAATGTACTGCAGCCTGCAGTCTGGGGCTGAAAATAGGTGTCTGGCTCAGTGACATCCACAGCCCTCACCCCATTTACTCGAGCTGTGTCTTTGAATCCCCTAAACAACTTTTTACCTTTTTCACACTGACCACCTTACTAATTCCAGGGATTCAGCTTTTATTAAGAGCTCCTGTGTTTTGCAAAGCTTTTATTTAGTTATTTTCCAAAAGGAAAATGCCTTCCAGATTTCCAAAGCATTTTTTTTCCCTTCAGGGCAATGTTTAACAAAACATCACGAGATGTATCTGATTAAAAACCCAGCCAACAATAGAGTGATTATCTTTCTGCACAGTGTGCAGTGCCATATGGTGACTGAGCAAGTGGGAAGAATTGATGCTTAATATGCAGCTCCACTGATTTATGGTTCCCGACTTCCTGTGGAAAATGACTATTTCTTTCATAAAAACCTAATTAGTTTTAAAAGTATGTGTTTGCAGAGGAAAATTTATGTTGATCAAGTTGCTAGTGCAGTTTCAAAAATATATTAATGATCTGTAAACAGCTACACTGGCAGATTCATTCTGAGCCAGCTGTCTCGTTCTGTCCCGCTGACCCATACGATCAGAAGTACTGCTTGAAATAACCACAAGCAGCTGTTTTTACTGTTGCTTATTATTTATGGTATTTATACATTTCTTACAATTACATCAAATCAGGGTATAAATCCACTAGCAGATTAAACAGCAATTATATTCTTGTTAGGAGTTCTGCTGACAAAAGTGAAGGCTTTCAAAAGGGAACAGTGTTTTAATCTCTAGTTTCATTTTTTTTGCCTGCAGCAATAGAGATGGTACTGGGGGGCAGAGGACACAAAAAGGAAAGGGGAACCACACAGCAATTGAATTCAGACTGAGAAGGCTTAATGTAGAAAAGCATTTCAATAACGTCCCAGAAACATAACAGGTTCCTTCTTACTAAATCCACATACATTCTGCTCTTGTTCAATTGTAACTCAGAAGATGGTTCTGTGAATTCACTGCAGATTGGGTTTGATTCTTCAAGACAATGAGTGCCTTATGGGACCAATTCAAAGCCAGCTGAAATCATTGCAAGTATTTCCATTCAGTCCAGTTGTTAATTCCATCTGTTAGAGATTGAGGTATACCCTGAATGATGAAATTTTTTATGATTTCTAATATATAGCTATTTAACCCTATCTAATGACACTGTGGAAGTTTTCATTATCCATATAACTGTCTAATTCATTTTCAATCCTACCAAAATCTTGAACTCAATCTTGTGGCAATGAGCTCCACAGGATTATTATGTATGGTGTAAATAGGTTGAATCCCACAAGGACTTTCACCACCTCCAAGTATGCAGATTATACCTATGTGTGAGTAAAACAAGTCTCTGCTCTGACTCCTGGCCTCCTGTCTCTACGCATCTCACCACCAGTTCGAACTCAATCTTTTCAAAACTGAACTTCTCTTGTTCCTTCCAATCTTTCTCCTCTTCCTCTCTTTTTTTGTCTCTGTTAAGTACTCCATTATCCATACCAATTCAGAGGCTAGGCCATATCCATTCTTCACTCTGCTTCTACTCCCCAGCCCATCCCTTTCAGGATCTCCCAAAATCCTGTTTTTATTCCCTATACAATCTGTGAAAAAATTAATCTTCTCTCTCCATGGATACAGCTGAAACCATTGTCCATGCCTTGCTCATCTTTCATGTTGATGGTTCTAACATTCATCTCTCTCTGGCCTCCCGACTTGTCAATGCATACATCTTGCAAACTATCCAAAAATGACTGCAGCAAAGGGTTATAGTGACTCATGCTGGATCTAGCACCTCCTAATTCAAAGAAAAGACAGAAATTGTTGGCCTCTGTTTTTCTTTGCTTATCCTAGTGTTTTCCGTTGTGTGTGTTTACTTGTAAACTCTTTGTTGCAGGGATCATGTGTTCCTCTCTTGTAAAATATTACATATGTTTGTAGATCTGCATAACACTATTAGCAGTAGGCTCAGTTCTGATCTCACACTAGTATTAATTGGAAATAACCCTACTGAAGTGACAGTTACACCAGTTTAATATCAGCATGATATCAGAATCAGGCCCACTGTAGTCCAAGCCACTCATTATAGCGCAATATCTAGCATCACTTCCAGAATGGGGAACTGTAACTTCTGCAAAAAACAGAAAAAGAGATTGGGAAATTATTCTCTCTTCTCTGAATGTATGTAAATCCTTAAAGCCAATGGGAATGACACACACACTGATATAGTAGCATACTTATTTGTGGACCCATTTCTTTAGCAATTTGCAGTTAAAATTTAGGCATAAAACCAGAAAGTGTTCCTAATGTATTAAATTAGACATGTGGACAGTAGAGTTGATATGGTATTTGTTATTAGTCAAGTAATCTGAATTTGATCTTATTTCTAGCAAGAAACTACGTGAAGGGGAAAGATTCTCTGTTAATTCTGTAGTTCAAAGGTATTGCAGTAACATAAGTAGAATTGAGCCACTGAGAAGTAGAAAAAGAAGTCACTAAGAAGATCAACATACAGAACCCTAAAAACTGAGCAGACAAAGGGTCAGAGATTTTAAGAGTTACTTAGAGGAAAACAGCAAGAAATAAAAGTATCAAATAACTGCAAGGAACCAGAGAAGGGAATTATCTCTGCTGGTGAGGAACAGAGTGTTAGGTAACAGCTAGGGAAGGGATACTAAACAAGATTAAACACCCAGCTTGCTAGTTTAGAATCTAAACGAAGGACCTTTCCTTTGCTAGAAATTTCTTCCCTTCCTTCCCCCCCAAAATACAGTTCTGTAGCATGAGCAAGGTGGGCAGGGAAACAAGCAGGAGGGACAGCAGTGTCCCATATCAGCATCCATTCACAGTAGGCAAATAGAGAGGTCTTTCTTAAAATGTGGGGCACTTCCCCCTGGCAAGGCAGGGGAAAAAGAGCTGGGTACCAAGGGAGGGAAATAGACTTCACAAGTGTTTTTTTCCCCAGAGTCTCTGGGTGTTTTCTTTTTTTAAAGCAAGTATCTAGTTGTTATGCCTGCACAGGAAACCTCCAAAATGCAACCAGAGTGTAACTCAAGCAGCAACATTTGCCTGAGTTTGTAGCATACCTGCAACAATGGCTCAGCGGTGTGAACTGTCCCAGTCACTTCAAGTCATTTCTAACTCAGATGCTGATGATGACATTTTGTGTGTCGTCACTGTGAACTATTTCATTTAGCTTTGGGAGACACTGAATGACAGGAAAGAAAACCGTATAAACAAAAATTGAATCAATCTTTTGAAGAAGGGAAGTGCTACTAAACTGTTATACATCCTTATTAATTAATGTTAAACAATAGAATGCCAATTGAAATTTATTAAACATTTTGGATGTTTTTCTACATTTTCAAATATATCAAATACAACACAGAATACAAAGTGCACAATGCTCGCTTGATATTATTTTTCATTACAAATATTTGCACACTAAAAATTATAAACAAGAGAAATGGTATTTTTCAATTCACCTCATACAAGTACTATAGTGCAGTCTCTTTATAATGAACTCTTTATAATGTAACTTACAAATGTAGGCTTTTTTGGTTACATAACTGCACTCAAAAACAAAACAATGTAAAACTTTAGAGCCTACAAGTCCTGTCAGTCCTACTTCTTGTTTAGCCAATCGCTTGGACAAACACATTTCTTTACATTTGCAGAAGATAATGCTGCCCACTTCTTGTTTACAATGTCACCTGAAAGTCAGAACAGGTATTCACATGGCACTGTTGTAGCCAGCATCGCAAGATATTTACATGCCAGATGTGACCCTTCATGCTTCAACAAGCATTCCAGAGGAGTTAAGTATGGGCTTAAGTGCTTTGCTGAATGAAGCTGAGTGGGAAGGACTGAAATACATTATATCTATTGTACATCTGTCAAAATAATTTTATATAGGCAGAATGAAATTACCCAAGTTGTACTTTAGCTAGGACACAAGTACTAAAACCATTACTCTTGCAAAAGTGTGATTGGATCTTTTGATGATCACAAGTAGTGTGGGCCTAAATTTACATCTCATCTCTCAGTTGGTTTGTTGTTGTTAAGAAAATGTAACAATGAGATTTGGTTTATTATTTCTGAGAACAGTATGTGATAACTTGTATACATATATGCAAGTTTTGCTAAGAATTTTAGAATAATTGTGGCCTATAGATGAATAAAATGAGAAACTCTAAATTAGAGTAGATGGTTACTTGTCATTCACAAAGATTAAAATGCAAAATAGAGAGGCTTATTTCAGAACTGATCAATAATAAATCAACAGACCAGAGATGATTCAGAGTCTGCTCATGAATTAGTAGTTTGACATAGACCAAAGAACTATCATGGAAGGCAAAGGAAAATGAGAAATCAGAGGAGGAGGAGGAGGAAGAGGAGGAGAAGGAGGAAGAATGGGTTTCGAAAAGGCTTCTTCTATATGCAGAATAAAGTATCTAATATAAAATTGTTGGCAAAAAGATGGAGTAGCAGATCATTCTGACAAAATGGGTCAGACTCTTGAAGTCAAAAGGACTATTCAGGGTGTAAGTCAGGGCAGAATTTACTCCATTGAGCAAAGAACATCCTTGATGTGATTATCTTGATGTTACTGGAGTTACATCAGGGATACATTTGGCTTTAGGATCGTATTCCCCTCCCACACCAACTTCACCATTGACTAACTCCATTGAATACAACTGGGTTATTTTTAGGGCTGTGAATTAATCATAGTTAATGCATGCAATTAATGCAAAACAAATTAACTAGATTTAAAAAATAGTCGCAATTAATCGCAGTTTTAATCACAATGTTAAACAATAATAGACTATAAATTTCAATGTATTATAAATATTTGTGGATGTTTTATTACATTTTCAAATATATTGATTTCAATTACAACACAGAATATAAAGTGTACAGTACTCACTTGATATTATTTTTGATTAAAAATATTTGCACTGTGAAAAGATAAACAAAAGAAATAGTATTCTTCATTTCGCCTCAGACGTCCACTCAGTCCTACTTTCTGTTTAGCCAATCACTAAGACAAAGAAGTTTGTTTATATTTATGGGAGATAATGCTGCCCCACTTCTTATTTACATTGTCAGCTGAAAGTGAGAACAGGCATTTGCATGGCATTATTGTAGCCGGCATTGCAAGGGATTTACTTGCCAGATATGCTAAATATTCATATGTCCCTTCATGCTTCGACTTGTAGGCTCTAAAGTTTTGCATTGTTTTGTTTTTCAGTGCAGTTATGTAACAAAAAAATAGTAATAATTCTACTTTTATAAGTTGCACTTTCATGAAAAAGAGATCACACTACAGTACTTGTATGAGGTGAACTGGGAAATACTATTTCTTTTGTTTATCTTTATTACCGTGCAAATATTTGTAATAAAAAATGTAAAGTGAGCACTGTACACTTTGTATTCTGTGTTGTAATTGAAATCAATATATTTGAAAATTTAGAAAATCATTCAAAAATACTTACAAGTTTAAACTGGTATTCTATTATTGTTTAACAGTGTGTGATTAAAACTGTGATTAATTGTGACTATTTTTTAATCGTTTGACAGCCCTGGCTATTATTCTTAATTTATATCATCATATAACTGAGAGGAGAAACAGGCTCAATAATTTCAAAAGACTGCTGACGTGGTGCTGAAGGAATGAACTGGGAAAGGTGTATGGAATGATACATCTTTCAGTATCACATCATAACAGAATATGTTTATAGATCAGTAGAGGTCCTAGATCTGGATAAATATTGGAATAAAATTTTCTATTTTTTACATTGTGTTGGATGAAGAAGAGAGCAAATACTAGTCCCCTGAAAAGTTATTCTCCACTTGGAATATAACTTCAGACTTTTATGTAACAATGATTGCAAGTGCAGACAATGAGAAAATTATTAGGATACCTGATCTATACATAGTGCCTTTCATCAGACAAGCACAAAGCCATTTACATCCATTATATGCCTATGGGGTAGGCATTTTTATACTTATTACATAGATTGATAAAAAGACACAGATTAGTCTCAGGTGCTACAGTGATGTGATCCATTTAAGTAGAAAAAGATGAGGTGACCTTCCCAAAGTCATTGATTTCAGTGGGAATTAAGCACTTAAATTACTGTAAGAAAATGGGACTGAACCCCCCAGGCTCTCAGGATTTGGGAATGCAGTGGAGGAAAGCACTGGAATTAGTTGGTAAATCAACTCTGTTGGGAGTGTTTTACTTCAGTACCTCAATATTCAAAAAGTTAGAGGGAGCAGGAATAGTTGGACATACTCGTGCACTGTTTCATATAGAAATAGATTATGGATGTGCTGTTCACCCAACATGCTCAAACATTTGTCTTCTGCTAGTGAACACGATAACAGCAGCAAAGTGTGAACTGGAACTCACCACTCATGCCATCCAGCTAATGAGTTGTTAAACTGGAAAACCAAGCTTCTTCAGGCTCCATAAATGTTATCTATCATAGCTAAGCGAGGCCATCTAAGGAGCTATCCTGTGTTTGACACCTGGTGGCAAACACAGCATGTTTAGTCACTCAGTTGGCCTTGTAGTCAAACCATGTTCAACAGAAAAAAAGCATGATCAGCTCCTTGTCCTAACAAGATCAACCAAAGTTTCTGTATTAGATCCTGACTGCCAAACATAATTTGGCCCTACCCACACAATAGACAAACTGCATTCAACCAGAGCTAAAATGAAACAAGAGCAGGATTACTGTTTGACATCACGTCAATGCACATCTAGAATTTTTAGTGTAAACACTCAATAGAAAGAAAAGTTCTCTTTTTAAAGCAGTCTGCTTGTGCTCACCTCCCTCCTTTGCATTACCTAAGACTAAGCAGGATCTTTCCTCCCAGCATATGCAGGCTGACAGGAGCTAGGAGGTTTTCCTTACTCATCTATTTAACTACTGCTGAAAAGTGCTGCAGAAATTACTCAGCAGCAGCTGCTGCAATTCCAATAAATGGGTTAATTAATTAACTCATTAATTACTGACATTAAAATGTTGCCACCTATAGATGCTTAAAGAGAATTGTAGAGCGGTAACATTAGTTAAGAGACCCAAGCATATCGGAGAAATTATTTTTTTAAAAGAGCCCCTGAATCCCAAACCATCACTGAAACCCAGACTTAGGCAGATGCTGTTCTGGTCAAACTCAGGTAAATCAATTATGATGATTATCACTTAGGAGTATTATTTATTTATTATTTTATTACAGTAGCTCCTAGACATTCTGTAGCACAACAGACATTAAATATATATTTTATAGATAAATTCACATGATTTCACCCCTGGGAAATAAAAGGGAGAACCACACATGAATTATGCTAGAAGGTGTTCAGATACTACAGTGATGAGAACGGTACCTGAATAAAATAGAATAGGCTCAGGTGTTAGGCACTGTATAAACACACATAGCAGTGCAGTCCCTATCCCAAAGCATGTACAGTCTCAGGCAAAATGCAGTAGGGGGCATAGCATACAGTAGGAAGAAGCAGTGAAGGGAGGACTGGGCACAGATATCAAGTTTTGAGGAGCTCCTCCACTGACATTTGTGTCATTTAAGAAGTTAGGAGGCTAGAAATGGGGAAGGGAATGCTTCCCTGGGGGAAAATTATGCTGTGCCCAATTCCCCTCTCCTACACTATGTTTGCCCCAACAGCCATCAAGGCAGACACCAGCAAGTTGGTTGCTCCACTACCTACCTTTCTCTCTTATTGTGCTCCAATTCCTCCTCCCTCAACTAAGTAGTCTCAATTATGCTCCTCCATTCTCCACCTGCAACTTGCCTGACATGACAGATACAGTATCAGCCAGTGCCAGTCAACCCCTTACTCAACAGTTCTCAGCCCTACAAGTTTTGCTATCCTGCTAGCGAGCCAGCTACCAATGAGCAATCCCTGCAGCCTAGCCTGAAGCATGAGAATCCATTGGGAGCTAAGGAGTCAACACGGAGGTACCAAATGCGCTAGATGCTTTATGCTTGGCAACTCTGCGATGGGAACAGCAATGAAAGCTTGTGTCAACACAGGGAAGCTACATGTACAGCTAGATGGTGTTTCTGTTGTTTTTTACATTGTAAGGGATAAATAATAGGAGTCACTAGTGACCACCTACCTAGACAGAGAGACTTCTAATATTTGTTAATTTAACAATTAGAACCAAAAGAGAAACAACTATATTATATCACCTAGAATTACGAAGATCTCTTTCATTTACCATACTTGCTTGAAGAATTCACATTGTATTTGGCACACCTATCAGGATTACAAGAAGGTTGCTAATGTCTTTATCTTCATGTAGCTGTTAGTCCATTGCAAAACATATGCTGATTGCATACCTAGTGCAAAACCTTCTCTTAATTGTTGTTTTTATAACAGATCACGTCTGCTTTTCTAGCTACATTTTTTAATCAAGTGCAGGGTCTCAGCAGCTGTCTTAGAAACATATCCTATCCCTTTTTTTCCCTTTTCTTTTCTGTTTTAAATGAAAGGAGAAGTTATTAAGCTATAGCCTTAAGACACATCAAGGCTGTCATTGTGAAGGCGAGGTTATTCTTTCCTGTATTTCCCAGGTGGGTTTCAGTTTGTCAAGGATGAACAGTCACTTTTATGAAATGGTGCAACCTGCATGTGAAAACCCATGTAACACTGTGAAGGGTTTGTCAAACTGGTAAAAATGACTCTACACAACAGCTCAAGAGCAGACAGCAGCGTGAAGAGGATGTTTTTAGGTCAAACAGGATCACATATTTTGATGGGGAATGGAATGAAAAACTAGTCGTCAGATTCAAACGGTTGCTCAGATAAAGCCACGATACCATTTCTTTTCACAAAGCAGCTGGATAAAATGATGGTACTTAAATGATGGCCCGTTTCAAATAGTGGTCTCTATCCAAGTGCTGTATAACTAATAAACAGAATGGAATTACTCAGAATGGAATTGTTTTGATTTTCATTATTCCTAACACTGGACTCTAGCATTCTCGGAATAGTTTATTAGATTGTACAAACTCCCTACTCCCCAGGGACCACTTTGAACCCCCCTCCCCCCATCAGTGTTAAGATTCAGATCCTAATTTACAAGAGTGAGTGCCTTAATGAGACTTCAAAATCCTGCATTTGGATACTCAGCTTGACATTTAGAGATACTGTTGTCTTTTTTCATAGACCTAAACCCTGATTGGAAAGATATTCTGTGAAGGCACCTATGTTTGAAAATTTGTTTCTCTCACAGTGGGCCAAAACCTGAATTCCTTGCTCAATGGTAGTTTAATCATTACTGAGGCAAGAGAATCCTTTTTTTTTTTTTTTGGCTGTATTTTCCAAGCTCTGGCCTTACAAACACTTATTCATCACAGTAAGACACAGAAGAAAGAGTTTTCATCTCTAGATTCTGTGCTAGTCCTTTCTGATACCTGTAACACTAGTTTAGATTTGGCAATGAATGTGGAGTGGAGTTTTTTCTATCTTTCATTTCCATTCAGCTAATTAGTGATCCTTAAATGTGGGAGAATGTTTCTGTGGCAGCTTTATTTAGGAGGCAGGGAATTCCCCCCTTAGCACTGGCAAACCAAAGAGGCATTTTGAACCTTTAGACATGTGGGATCAATTTACACCACTATTTCCACTGATTTATGGGAAGTTGTTTCTGATTCTCAGTGGTATGAGATCAGGATCTGACCATGCAGTTATACAGGCTCCAATGCAATGACTTAACTGACATGCTCTTAACCATGGGACTACACACAAGCTTAAAGTTAGGCACATGCTTAAGTATCTTACAGAATAATGAACATATACTATAAAGATGGGCCTGAGCTTCAAAGATTGGGTCTGGATCCTAATAAGGATCCACTTCTGATCTTTCTCAACATCCAAGGGGCTAGGGGCCAGTTGAGGAGTACCCAATATTTGAGTATGTTTGGATCTTGAATTTTAGTTCAGGTCCATCTCTAATGTACAGTTTACAACATCCAGAGAGGAAATGGCTCCATCAGAGGCAAGGGAAATCCTTCTTTTCTGGTTCCTTTTGACCACTGGTTATTCTGTTGTATTTTCAGTATGTGTGTCATTCACTTTGATATGTCACTAACAAGGCCTTGGTCATTATATCCCTTTTGAGACCCTTGTTATAGGCCCCAGGCAGCACCACTCTTTCTTTTGAGGGCTGTGATAAATGAAGGGTGGGAGTAGCTCCCTTTGATGAACACCCAGCCAGACAGTTAGCTATAAAATCTCTCTTAGTAGCTGTTCTCTACTTGTTTTACCTGTAAAGGGTTAAAAAGTCTCCCAAGTTAAAAAAAAAAGTGGGCACCTGACCAAAAGAGCCAATGGGAAGGCTAGAACTTTTTTTAAAATTGGAAAAGAAACTTGCCCTTTGTCTGTTGTTCTCTCTGGCCTAAAGAGACGGGGCAGCAGGAATGCTGTGTAAAGTTTGAACCAGAAATGAAAGCCATCAGATCATATCTAGAACTACTTTTAACAACCCAAATATATAAGTAAATTGGGAATGTTTAGAAAGATGCAGTTAGGTTTATTTCTGTTTATTTTTAAGGCTTATGGACTCCTCTGTGCTAACCCCAAATGCATTTGTTTGCTTGTAACCTTTAAGCTGAACCCCCAAGAAAGCTATTTTGGGTGCTTAATTTTTTGGAATTGCTCTTTTAAAATCTAGCAAAAGCCTAAGTTCCACATGTATTTTCTTCCTTTTTGTTTTTAACAAAATGTACCTTTTTTAAGAACAGGTTTGGACTTTTGGTGTCCTAAGAGGTTTGTGCATATGTTGTTTAATTAGCTGGTGGTGACAGCTAATTTCATTTGTTTTCTTTCTTTCTCTTTCTTTTCCCCGGAATGGGGAGTTTGAAAAGGCTTGAGGGTACCCCACAGGGAGGAGTTCCCAAGTGTTCTTTCCTGGGTCCAAGGGGTTTTTTTTGCATTTAGGTGCTGGCGGCGTTTATCAAGCCAAGGTCAGAGAAAAGCTATAACCTTGGGAGTTTAATACAAGCCTGGAGTGGCCAGTATTAATTTTTAGAATCCTTGCAGGCCCCCACCTTCTGACCTCGAAGTGCCAGAGTGGAGATTCAACCCTGACAAGAGCTAAACTAAGTTATGATATTTTCTAAAAATCCTGCAATCAAACAGTGGGGTGAAAAAAAGAGAGGAATAGGCACCCAAAAACAGAATAAAATACCATTGGGAAATGCAAAGAAAATGAACCATGCTGAGGTTTTGTTTGTTTAGGAAAGGAAATTACAGTTCTCAAGAGCATTTTTTGGCAGTTATTTTTCATTTTCCTAAAGAATTCACATAGGAAATGCACTGCATACATATTTCTCAGCATATTCTTTTTTGATGGAATTAATTATCATGATGGAAAGACCCAGTTTCCTATTATAATGCAAATAAACAGGAAGAAGTTGTTCGCTCGTATTGCTGATCTATTCCTGTCCTCGATTGTGCAGCTCAGATTTTATTTCACATTAAAGATGTCTCCAAGGTAATTATTTGGATCTGAACAACAAGGAACTTTGCTGAAGTTTGGAGCCTGTTTTAAATGTTGTAACTGACTTTTTGCTTTATCCTGCTGAACCAAAAACCTGAAGTCAAACATCCATGGAACTGTGGGGCAGTTTGGAGTTGGAGCTGAACTGTGCTGTTCAGTCTCATCTCTACTGTATAATTGATCAGATATGGTTGAATGGGAACAACAGGAAATATATCCACGTGCTCATTTTACAAGAACTAAAATACAGGAATTGCCATACTGGACGGGACCTGGACAGATCCACTTAGCCCTATCTGACAATAGCCAGCACCAGCTGCTTTAGAGGGAGGTATAAGAAACCCTGCAGCAGGCAAGTGAGAGATAACTAAGTTTCTTAGAAGAGAAATCCTGAAGGGATTGATTAGAATAAAGGAGGTGAACTGTTTTTGCAATCATGGGATAAACTTCTGCCTCACTAAAATCAATAGGGAGATGGGGGAGGTTGCCCTTGATCTAACTGGGGCCAGGGTTTCACCCACATTCTCTACATTTCCTGGAGACTGTTTACATGAGAAACATTACCCTGATGTTGCACCAACAAGATGCCAGGAGAGGATCTCGGTGCAGGCACAAAGACAGGATTCTCAGCTCCTGGCCTCAGATGCAATACAGACAGGGCCAGCTCCAGCTTTTCTGCAGCACTAAGGGGCAAAAAAAAAAAAAGACGACAGCGGCACTTCGGCAGCGGTTCCTCCCTCTCTTCCTCTTTGGCAGCAGCTCAAAAAGGAAGAGAGGAAATGAGGGACTCGCCGTCAAATTCCTGCCATGAACCCAGAAGTACTGCCCCAATACTGGACAGACTGCCGCCCCTTTGAATTGGCCTCCCCAAGCACCAGCTTCTACGCTGGTGCCTGGAGACGGCCCTGAGTACAGAGGTGACACATTGAGTCTATGAGAGAGGGAAACAACTGCATTGTTGTTTGAGCTGCCCTCAAATGCCAATTAGTGAAGGCATGGAAATGAGGACTTTGCAGGAAACTGATTACTCTGTGGCCAAGCCCACCATGCCAACCAGGGAACACAGCTAATCCTGCTAAAGAAATATTACAAGGAGGTGAGGGAAAAAAATAACCCTGTCTGCTTGCAGAATTCTCTTGTCTCAAGGGGTGTTCTGTCTGTGCTGAAAAAGGAACATAAATAGCAAGCCCTTTTTGGAAGCAAGAAAATATTAGACTTGTAGATGAGATATTTGAGTTTATGTTCCCAAATTAAAGCAGCATGCAAGGCTTGAGCGAAGGAGAAAATTTGTAATGTGAGAATTAACAGCATCCCACATTAAACAGGTTTTAGAAAAATTGCAATCCACATTCCTAACAAAAGTGAAAAGCACGGGTCAAGGACTCTCATGAGGAGATTTTCCCCAGTCATTATACAAGGGATACCCATGTTTAACTTGTTGATTAGGAATTACTGATTTATGTCCTCTGGGGCTTGATAGGAGAACTTTGCTTGACCTTTCAACTTTCACTGAGTAAAGTCCTGCCCTTTCCTATCAGAATCCATGTATGACCAGGAAACACTGCAAGTTTCTTTCCCTTCATAGAATTTCTTCTGGATTTCTCCACTGGGAGAAAAGTGTTTGCTCCCATATAGAAGAAAGTTGGGGTCTGGCCCACTAGCCTCTGAAAAACCCTTCCTGACATCAGGAAACCATGTTCTTCCACATCTTCTCTGTGTCCCCTTTAGCTTTGCCCACCTCTACTCCACTGGAGCTATGCCACCAGTGACTCCTCCACCAATGCGTTCACCAAGACACTCCTATGAGAGTGTTTACCAATAGGCGGAGGGGCAGGGCTCTGCAGGAAAGGCATTACTCCTGGATGAGGAGGGGGGAATGATGGATTGATCAGGGCCATGCCTGTCTCTTCTGACTTACTCCTGTTCCCAGAGCACCCCAGGCCATTAACAAAGGCCTGTGGCAGCATCTGAACAAAGGTTGGGGAGAGGGTGCCACGGAAGTGGCTGATTCACCCCTTGCAAGTGAGGAGGGGGATCTCTCTACACAGGCCCCGAGGACAAAACAACACCACAGAAGAAAAGGTTCTCTCTGAAAGGAAGCACAAATAAGGCATGGAGCAACACATCCAGCATGGCAGGGGGTGAAGACATAGGGAAGCTTTGTGATGAGAGGAAGTCAAGAGCTGAGAGGCTTTTCCACCTCCTTGATCAGGCCTTTTCCCAGCAGTGACATCTTCCCAGGACCAACCAGCAGACTGGAGAGGAGAGAGTAGAAAGCAAGTGGCAAAAAGTGCAAACAAAACAATTTGTACACTGGGAATGAGAGAGACCAGAGAATACTGGGCCTGGTACAAAGCCCAGGGAAGGCTTTCCATTGACTGTACTGGGCTTTGGATCAGATCCATGAGAGACACCTTAGAAGAAAAAGACAGAGAAATTGGTTCCCTTGGTTGGAGAGCCAACAAGCAGACTATGACATAACATATGCCTCTGCAAACTAACCAAATATCACTTGTGTACCTCCGTCCTCTCCTTTTTGGCCACTGTATACTGTCTCCTGTTTACTGTCACTGTAAACAGCCCAGTCCATCCAGCTCCTACATAAATACATCAGTGCATAATTATTCATATTTAAACATTAGGACTGGAAAAGACTCCAATAGTTTGGTCACTACTGTCCAAGTCAAAGAAGGTAGTTTTATGTCTCCCACTTTGTTTTAAATATTCAAGCATAAGTTGCACAGTCCCTTCACCACAATTATATTTAACATATTGACATATAATAAACCAGGCGACAGCTTGCAATGATTTAATAGCACTCTTTGCACCAGCCATTCTATAAAATGTTGATGGACACACACAAAGTGATAGACATTAATGTATTCTGTAGAATGCAGGCAAGTCTGCAGTTTATTTTTTTACAGAGACCTCCAGCAGTAAATACAAAATTTATTAAAAACAATATATTACTTGATGCATATAGAACTAAAATATTCCAAAGTCCTGCCAATACTTTCTTAGCCAGCAGTTTTTGAAAGTTAATTTTAAAGTGGAGCAGGGGAAGGTAGCAGCATTTAAGTCCTAGAAACTGTGTTTCATTCTTCAGGAAACAGCACAGTTGAAAGAGCTCAGACCAAGGTATAGATAATGTCCCAGCTTCCAAAAGAGTATGTTTTGAAGACATTTGAAGGAATACAGGGAGTCTGATTGGCACACGGCGAAAAGAGAGATGGTTCCAAGCAAATATTGCAGGCTCTCAGGTGCCATGGTGATGGGCACAATAAAAATCTTAATGACATATATTAAATGCACAAGTGAAAGCATTGAGAAATGCACTCTGGTAAGACTGTTTCTTGAGACCCATGGAAAAACTAGGTGTTTTAAATTATTACAATAATATAGCCTTTACTTTAACAGTTACATTCACTCTCCTACTGAGGGCCAGCATATGACCTATGCACCACCTGAGTTTTGTTTTATGAACCAAAGTGGTGCAGCAGCCGTCTGCCGGACTTTTCCACAGTGGTGACTTGGAATGACTGCGGTACTCAGGAAATCCAGTATTGGTCTACTTCAGAACCTGCCTGGAGAGGACCAATCCCTTATCCCTCCTCCAGTTGGGTAAGCGTCATATTCATAGCCGTGGCACTTGGAGCTGTGGCATTTGTGATGCCCCTCATTCTCCTGTGGGAGTGTGATGGTTGCCATCTTGGATGACATGGGTTGAACTGGAGAACCTGATTGAACCATGAGTCTCTACAGTTTAAACTAAAAAGCAAGGCTCTTAAGATGAGGCCTGTAACAGACTTGTGCCCCTTGTGGATTGGGCACAGAGAGGAACAAATAATACACGCTGACCAGTTTGTTATATGGATATGTTTGATAGATCACAATTTGAACCATCTGCCTATTCTTGATTTTATGCACATGAATAGTCCTATCAATTTTAGTGAGAATATTCACATGCATAAAATCAAGCATGTGTGTAAGTATTTGCAGCATCAGAGCCTACATTTGGCATCCCTCTTGCTATGGTATGCTTGGGCTCCCTGGTGTGGGCCAAAAACAGACAGGGAGGCAGAGGAATTCATTTTGATCTCCTTTTCTTTTTATTTCACTCTCCTGGGCTTTTTATCCCTGTTCAAATATGGTCCAATATATAGAATTAGGACAAAGTAGTAGTAGCCTCATCACCGCTTGCTGGCAAAAGGCAGTCATATGACCCTGGGAGTATGAGAGCAAACTTTATCCTCCTATCGCCTCCTCCTTGCATAATTACAGCAAGTTTCCTTTAACTTAGAAAATAGAAGCAGAAGTCTAATAGCTAGTTACCACAAAATTATACCACATGCTATGGTGAGCTTAACATAAGTGCAATGGCCCAGCAACATGACTACAGGACTGCTAGGTCACAGCTGGGGAATATTATAAATTCCTAGAATCAGATGGAATGTTTTCCACTTAATTTTCTAAAATAATAATGAAACTATTTAGTTTTGAGAGAACATTTGTTTGCTAATGCTTTTCTTTTTTTTTGGCCTAAACACCACACAATGGGGTACCTTTAAGATGTCCCAGTCTCATTTTCCCTTGATCAGGCACACATGAAGATGAGAATGAAACTCTTGGTTTAGATGCAGGAATGCTAATCTTTTAATTCATTAGGTATAATACATTGGCAGGAGACCAGAAAGTATTCATTTTAATTGCCTTCAGAAGTAAAATCAAAATGAAATTATTTGATTCTAAAAGTACTCCATCCACTATGGAGTGCATTGTAACAATCTGTACAGTGTGTACTTGGCAAAAACACAAAGTTGGGAAAACTTTTAGATTCAAACTTAAATTAAAATAAAAAATGGAATTTGACCATTCAAGTGTAAGGTACCTCTGCCCCAGCTGTTAGATTTGGCTATACTGTGTTGTGCTCAGGATCCAAAAGTGACTTTCCTCCACCTTTGCTGCTTTCTGGTTCTGGGTCCAGCTTGGGACCAGTCCAGCCACCAAAGTAAGTTAAACTAGCCTCAGGTATGCTGTTTATATTCCCAAGGAACAGTTCTAGCAGCTCGTAATCACTGCTGTGTAGACATCCTTCCAGCCATGCCTCTTTTCCCCCAGATATGCTTCCCATGTGCTAGAGCAGGGCCAGAGGTGTGGTGTAGAGCCACAATACCAGCTCTGTCCCCCTCCCAAATCCTCCTTTTCAAGGGGTAGTTCCCAGCTGACTATCTCCACTGAATTACCAGCCACTTTGTGCCATGTTCTTTGGTAATGCTTCTTTGAAGTGGAATTAATACACAATTTGAATCCACCTCCCTCAAGTAAAAATTTATTTTCTTAATCATTTGGAAACTAGTTGATCCCCAGGTGACTATCAGTCAAGAACTTGGTAAATTTCCAAAAGGGAGCCACTGGGGTGCTGAATGGGAGAGATGTAAAGGATTTGAATATTTGGAGGAAATGTGTCATTTGGACCTGCTGTAAATCCCCACCTGATCCCCTGGCAGGAGCCCCTGCCCGAGCCTGCCTTCTGACAGGAGCTACCCCAATGCTCATGGCCCATCACTTCCTTCCCAAACTCAGGGAAATGATATGGATCAGGAAGACAGCCTGAGAGTAGGAAACAACTGGCATGGCCCCATGCAATGTATGATAGAAGTGGAACCACAAGGACCTTTTCCTACTTAAGGGGGTTCCTTTTATAGTGCTCATAGAAGATATAAGGAAGTTAGTAGGCAGGGTAGCTAGCTCCCAGGTATGCTATCCTGTTGTAGGAGGAGATCCCTTTCCTGTAGCTATGGGTCTCACCCAAAACCCATTGTAGTGTAGTGTACGTGATGTTGGCAGCAACAAGGGCCAGGTTCCATAGCTAGGGGTACCTCTTAACATTACAAAACAGAAAGGGCTCAAGCCCCCCCAGAAATCTGGAAAAACTAACCACCACTCTAGGGCACCTCTAAGAGGCAATGCTTCCACTCACAAGCACTGAGTCTGTGCATGACAAAAGAAAAGTTTTATTAAGAGGAGAAGAAAACAGCATTAATTTGGGAAAACACAGCAATGATTCAAAAGCATGTAAACAGTAAGTAAAGCACCTGTCCTTTGCCTCAGTTGCCCACCTTGTGGTGTGAAAACCCAACAGATGAAAGTCTCTTTAACATTCCGCTCCCCTTTTCCCTGCACTACTCCTCCACTCATGGTTTGTTATTCAAGGTCAGCAAAGCCCAGAGACCAGTGGTGCATTCAGGTGTGTTCGCCTCCCACCACGGGTAGTCACTGGTGCCTCCACCTCCTTTTGATATTGTTGCTCCCACCTCTACTGCTGCTCAGTTTCTCGGCCTTTCTGCTGCTGTTCCTCAGTCTTCAGCCACAATGCCATGTTCTGAGGCTCCTTCACCTCAGGGATTTCAGCTCCTAGTTATATCGGTGGATAGTGAGGAACCCCACTCCTGCTGCCCTCTCAGCATTGTCTTTTGCCTCAGAACTGTCCACACCAGCAGGTGTAAGGCTCAGCCCCTAGCAGTGTACTGATGTTTTCAGCTCTGGTATTCACTGAGAAGAAACCATGGCTATCAATTGAGTCTAGTCAGTTCTGTCTTTAAACAGTGGAGGAAGAGGGTCAAAAGGTATTTAGGACCCTTTAAAGAAATCTTCCCCACCCACTCTGACTTTCACTTGGATTTGACGTCACTGCCCCCTGCTGAGCAGATGAGGTTGATGTTAGGGTGACCCACCTCAATTAGGGCATATAAAGGGAAGCTGAACTGTACTTACCTCATACAATAAGGATAACATTTAATTACTCCTACATCCAAGACAAAGTGAATTTTAACGCAAAACAACCAAAATTGATCTCTTTGGCAAAGCAGCTCTGTCTGCTGATCACCTAGACAAAATAAATGTGTCTACGCAAATAAGGTTTGCTCCCAAGATCTTTTAACCCAATTCATCAACAAATAGTAGATGAGATTCAGACCCTGCAGGCCTTACTGCAGTCACTGGGACTCTTTCCATTGACTTCAATTAGCTATGAATCAGGCCTTCAGTGTTTAACTTGCTAGACTTTTACATTACGCCAAATAGTGCTGAGTTAAGCGTTTTAGTGTCCAAGCTGAGAGGGATAGTCTGGAGGGAAGGGACATTTGTCATACTTTAAAGATCAACTTCTGAAAGTACTGTAAGCAAGTTCCATCTCTGGTGATAGATCTGCTTTAAATTAATGTTATTGGAACCGTATAAAGTGTATGGAATGTAAAATTTAATTACCCCTTGTATGGCCAATATTTCTGCTGCGGAGGCAGCCTCAGTCCTCAGCTCTGCAGTGTCATAGATCTGATGTCATGATCCACTAGCCAGCTGAGAATCTATGAGCATCCTCTGATTATTTTTAAATGTATTTGAGATACCCGAGCCTGCTATCTCCAAACTCCTTCACATCAGAAAATGTGATTTCAGCCCATCAGGCACATTGACCTGCCCCAAATGTGCCTCAGCCTTGCCCTGAAACCAGATCCTTGAGTTTTAAAGACTTTTTCTTTTTTCCTCTCCTTGTATAGTCATTTTAAATGCAGATAAAGTTAGTCTAAAACATGGACATATATTCCAAACCCAAAAAGGACCATTGTGATCATCCACTTTGAATTTTTATACAACACAGGCCATAGAACTTCCCAAAATAATTCCTAGAGCAAATCTTTTAGAAAAACATGCAATCTTGATTTCAAATTTGTCAGTGATGGAAAATCCACCACAACCTTTGGTAAGTTGTTGTGATGGTTAATTACTCTCACTGTGAAAATTTCCAGGCAGAACTTGTCATGTTATGCCTTTCTCTGCCAGACCAAAAAGCCCATTAGTAAATATTTGTACCCCATGTAGCTACTTATAGATTGTAATCAAGTCACTCCTTAACCTCCTCTTTGTGTTGAAAAATAGATTGAGCCCCCTGAGTCTATCACTATATGGCATGTTTTCAAATCCTCGAATCCAGCAGTTCTCAGATAGTGGGTCGAGAGCCCAAAGTGGGTTACAACCCCATTTTAATGGGGTCAGCAGGGCTGGCTTAAACTTGCTGGGGCCCAGGGCTGAAGCCCAAGCCTGAGGCCTGAAGCCCTGGGTGGCTGGGCTCAAGTTACAGGCCCCTGCCTGGGGCTGAAGTCCTTGGGCTTTGGCCCCCTAACCAGGGGCAGTGAAGCTTGGGCTTTGTCCCCCGCCCTCCTGGGGTCATGTAGCAATTTTTATTATCAGAAGGGGGTCACAGTGCAATGAAGTTTGAGAACCTCGGCTCTAATCATTCACCTGGCTCTTCTCTGAACCCTCTCTAATTTATCAATGTAACAGGCCCCCACTTGGCCAAGTGCATGTGCCCTAACTCTCTCTTTCTCTCTCTGGTGTGTCTTTGGTGACTCAGCCCTCCGACCAAGTCACACACAATCTGTCTGTGGGATGAAAGCAAAGCAAAAGCCCTTCCGCGGTACACCTCCAACAGGGGTCGCTTTCAGTGCCCCCTGGAATGTCTCCCACAAGTTGTCCCTGCTTCAGAACAAATCGGTGCCCTAGGACTCCCTCCCTGGTGATATAGTCTTTGCTCTTAGGGCCTTTCCGGCCACAACTCTCCAGCTGGGCTGCTGAAGTTCAGTTCCCCCCTCTGGGGGTGCCTCAATGTCCAAGCCACTTCCCCCACTGGGGGCTAGGGGAGATCCCGCCCAACCAATACTCCAGGTCCCAGCACAGGGATCCTGTAGATAGCAGCTGTCTGCTGTGTCCCTTTAAGTCACACTGCTGCTCTAATTCCTTGGGCTATGTCCCCATGCTATCTTCACTCTTGCCTCAGGGCCTTGTCCTGATGGAGTCCCACAACCGGCACAGGGGTCCTTCTCACTCTCCCTGGCTTCTGGCAGCACTACCTCAATCCAAGGTCCTGCACCTCCCTCAGCCAACCACACACACCATTCACGATCCTCCAGATGTAGCAGGGAACTGGAACTTATTCTGACCCTGCAGCTCTTCTTATACTAATCTGCAGGGCCCTGACCGGCTGTGTGCCACACAGCCATTCTAGGCAGCTTGGTGGACCATCCCCACTGCCCTTTTCTAGGGCAGGATGTGGCAGGGCCACGAAGCCTCCAGCAGGGGGACTTAGAGGGTCTGATATACCCCATCGTAATCAACATCCTGCTTGAATTGGGGGCATCAGAATTGGACACAGTATTGCAGCAGTGGTCATACCAATGCCAAATATAGAGGTAAAATAATCTCTCTACTGCTACTCAGTATTCTCCTATTTATACATCCAAGGATTTCACTAGTTATTTGGGCCACAGTGTGTAGCACTGGGAGCTCATGTTCAGCTGATGATGAGAGCCCTGTGTGGATACACAAATATGTATCCACATCCGATCTGCTATCCCAAAAATGATCTGTGGATATCCATGGATTTGCAGGGTTCTACACGGAGGCCAAGCTGAGGCTCCAAGGCATCCACCCACCACAGCCCAGTGGGGGGAGAGCTGCATGAGCAGCTGTGAGGAGCCTGTGCGGTGTCACAGACCCTTCACCTGCCCTCGGCTGAGTGGGGAATCTGGGGGGGTGGGGATTGCTCTCAGCCTCCCCTCTCCAGCGCCGTGGGCAGTTGGAGGGTCTGCCACAGTTCCCCAACTGGGCTCCACACTGGCCTGACTAGGGGGAGGGAGAAGACCTGTGGAGCTGCCTGGGAGCTGCTCGGGCCCCCACCCAGGGGAGGTGGCGGGTCCGCCACAGCTCCACACAGCTGTCCACTCGACTCTTAAAACATCACTGGGCTGCAGCTCCGAACCAGGCACCCCGCTGGAGCTGGGTCAAGGAGAGCCATACTGACAGCTGTGGGGAGCTGCGGTGGAACCTCCACCTGCTCTGGGCTGGGGGCCCAAGCAGCTCCCTACCCAGTGTCCCAGCCTCCCGCAGCCCCTATTGACCTGGTACAGTGAACCGCGGCCAGTGGGAGCTAAGATCGGCTGAACCTGTGGACGCTGCAGGTAAACAAACCATCCCGGCCCGCCAGCGGATTTCCCTAATGGGCCGTGTGCCAAAGGTTGCCAATCCCTATTAAATAACATAGGGCCAAGAACCAATTCATTTTCTTGCCGGGAATCAAGGTCAGATTCACAGGCCTATAATTACTTGGGTCTTCCCATTTACTCTTTTAAAATACTGGCACAAAGTTAGCTTTCTTCCACTCTTCTGGAACTTTCCTGGTGTTCCAAGACTTTTTAAAATCAACATTAGTGAGCTCCTCAGCCAGCTCTTTTAAAATTTATGTATGCAAGTTATCTACACCTACCGCGTTAAAAATATCTGACTTCAGTAGCTGCTGAATAACACACTACTGAGATGTTTACAAAATAGAAAGAGTATTATCATATGATATTACTACATCATCTATTTTTTCCCAAATACCCAGCAGAAATATTTATTGATCATTTCTGCCTTTTTGGCATTATTACAGATAATTCTACCATTTCTGTCTAATAATAATACCATTGTTAAAATTATTTTTTCCTAATATATTTTAAAAACTCCTTCGTATCGTCCTAAACTGTGCTGACCATAGGTTTCTCCTTTTGTCCTTTTTCTTCCTTTATCAATTTTCTACAGTTCCTAGCTTCTTATTTATATTAATTTCTATCAACTTTCCCTTTCTTCCATTTGTTATACAGTATTTCTTATAGCTGCCTTTATTTCCACACTAAACCAAGTCAGTTTTTCAACCAATATGACCTTCTTCCTCAGTTGTGGGACTGTGATTTTTGCATCTAATAAGGTATTCTTAAACAATTCTCAATTATCGTTCACACTTTTCTGATTTAATACTTCTTCCCAAGTGATTTGGCTAACAGTATTTTCAGCTTTATGAAACCCTTTTCAAATATATATACTTGGTGCTTGAAAAGGGCCAGTTTCACAAAACTGAAATATATATCACTGGCTGTGATTTAGTCTGTTTGCATGTTATAAATGATATCAAGTCATGATCACTTTACCGAAGCTACTATTAACTTTCAGTTCTGTGATTGGTTCCTCTTTATCTGTCAAGATGTGGTCTAGTATGGAATCCCCCCATGTTGGCTGCAACACTTTTTGAGTTAGGAAATTATCATCTATAATGTTTAGAAATTCTCAGGAAGTTTTAGTACTGGCAGCATGAAACTCCCATTATATGTCACTGAAATTGAAGTCCCCTCATGATCATGTAGCCTTTTTTCCCCTACACATTATAGATGGGTGCTTCAAAAACTACTCATCCTATTCTCTAATGATTTGGTGGTCTGCAATGGCCACCAACTAGTAGCCCATCTTGTGCTTTATCTGTTAGGACATTTATCCATAAGTATTCAAGATCATCTTCTTCTGAGTGATCAGAGACTCACAAACAGGTAATGCTATTTTTGACAGAGCGCCATTCCCCCTCCCCTTTTGCTCACTCAGTGCTTTCTAAATAGGTTATAACCATTGATTTTAACATTCCAGTCTTGGGAATCATCCCCCCAGGTTTCAGTAATACCATCTAGATCACATTTATGCTAATCAATGGGCATAAATACCATAGGAGAAATGGGTATGATGATTAGCGCATGAGACTGAGAGTCAGGGTTTTGAGTTCTAGTTTAACTGCTTCCCTGTGTGACCTTGGGCAAGTTACTTAACCTTTCTGTGCCCCATTGGTAGAATGGTGGTGGTAAGACATACCAGCTCACCGGTCTGGTCTTTAGTTCACTAGAGTCTAGGCTGTGCCTTTTGATGCAGACTGGAGCAAGGGCTGAGGTGTGAGATGCACCGGTCCAGGGGATACAGAGACAACTCTCCTTTTTCCTTGGTCCAGAGAGGGAAGCGGGTATCTAGTAATTTGCTGATGGCAAATTACAACCCTCCCCTGTGGCAGCTCAGCTATGCTGATCAGTGAGTATAAAGAGGAAGAAGCCAAGGCTCCACTTACTTCCCTCATCCCTGCTCTGGGGTTATATGTAAGCAAGCACACATAGGAAAGATAGGAATTATGGCAAGAGACCACCCTCGCTTAACCAGGAGATCTTCGATGATCTAAAATTCAAAAAAGAGTGCTACAAAAAGCAGAAACTAGGTCAGATTACAAAGGATGAATATAAACAAATAACACAAGCATGTGAGGACAAAATTAGAAAGATCAAAGCACAAAACAAGATCAAACTAGCTAGAGACATAAAGGGTAACAAATAACATTCTACAAATACATTAGAAGCAAGAGGAAGACCAAGGACAGGGTAGGACCATTACTCAATGAAGGGGGAAAAACAGTAACAGAAAATGTGGAAATGGCTGATGTGCTTAATGACTTCTTTGTTTCGGTTTTCACAAAGCTGGTTGGCGGTGATTGGATGTCGAACATAGTGAATACCAGTGAAAATGAGGTAGGATCAGAAGAGGCTAAAATAGGGAAAGAAGAAGTTAAAAATTACTTAGACAAATTAGATGTCTTCAAGTCACCAGGGCCTGATTAAATGCATCCAAGAAAACTCAAGGAGCTGACTGAGGAGATATCTGAGCCATTAGCGATTATATTTCAAAAGTCATGGAAGATGGGAGAGATTCCAGAAGACTGGAAAAGGGCAAATATAGTGCCCATCTATATAAAAGGAAATAAGGACAACCCAGGGAACTAAGCTCTGAAATAAATTGCCTAGAGCAATTGTGGAATCTCCAGCATTGGAGATTTTTAAGAGCAGGTTAGACAAACACCTGTCAGGGATAGTCTATATAATACTGAGTCCTGCCATGAGTGCAGGGGACTGGGCTAGAAGACCTTGAGGTCTCTTCCAGTCCTATGATTCTAATGTACCTACTTAATACTACACACCCAGATTGTAGACTGGAATAGTCCACCCAGGAGTGCATTGGGAATTCTTATTTCCTCTCCTTACTCACTACATCTGCAGCCATGTAATCCAAATCACAATCCATCCCAACGTCTAATTATATACAGAGTGACAATTGTTATTTATCACCTGTCCACAGATTTATAGAGTTGAAGGTCAGAAGGGACCACTAAATCATTTAGTCTGACATCCTGTATATCACCAGCTATTAAATTGCACCCAATTACCCTGTATTAAGACCAATAAATTGAGTCAGACTAAAGCATATCTTTCACTAAATTAAAGAGCTCTTAGGTACCCAGTGTTTTCTCCCCGTGAAGGTACTTACACACTGTAATCAAGTCACCTCTCAATTTACTTTTTGATAAATTAAACAGATGAAGCTTTTAAAGTCTCTCATTGTAAGGTTTTTTCCTCCATCCCTCAAATAATTTTGTGGCTCTTTTCTGCACCCCCTCCAATTTTTTATAATCCTTTTTAGAATGTGGACATCAGAATCGGACGCAGAATTCCAATACCAGTCTCACCGATGCCATATGCAGAGGTTAAGAACAGGATTTATACACACTATTATCTTTCTCCATAGGCCTCTGAACAGCTATAAAATAATCAGTTTTGATCACCACTGATATAGGATGAAGTTAAAGCAGCTGTGAAGGGTTCTACATTCCATTTCTGGAGCCATCTAGTCCCCCAGCTGCACTTCTTCTGTGGATAAGCAGCAAGATTCAGTACCCATTGCTTATGAACCCAGCAGCTTTCATGACCAGTAACTTTTACCAAAAGAATACTGTTGTCTTAAAAAGGTGGACCAAAACCCCCAACCATCTCTGCATCCTTGGGGACTTACTAAATGCAGGTGGCAGATTTAAAGTGGTTATAGTTTGACAGATGTTTATAGATACTCTTTTGATAAGTGATAAAAAAGACCCTATGAAGCAGCTTAAATGCACATTGCAAGAGCAACATGTAATTCTTAGACATTGGCAGTGAGTTGCTTATTAATGCAATGGAACAAGCTTTGTTGTTTAATTTACACTCTGCGGTACACAGAAGCACTTCTCAGCTAGACAGCCTAGTATATCTGCCAAGGCAAGGCCCTGTATTTCTGCAGAGCTTCTGATGTATTGGTAATGTCAGGCTGTCATGTCATGGAACTGCTTCCCCTACAGAATCAGTTCCAGCAAGCATTCGTATTGCTTCTGGTCAAGCCCTGTTCAGTACTCTGCCACAAAGAGCTTCATGCTTCCTGCACATTTGTTTCTTGAAATATAGCCTGTGCACTGGCCAGCTTCAGATCTCATTTTGGTAACTTTTTAGTGACCAAGCTGGAATTGCCACAATTATGTGCATGGTTATCCAAACCTTTTGAATATGCTTAAGACTTATTAGTGTTCTATTATTATATCATATCATATTGTATTATATTACTATTCCAACCAGTTGGTAATACAGAACTGATTCTCATCTGATCTTCCAATAACAAACAATTTCAATATGCAAAATGTCACACACTAATTTATTTCAGATTATGCTGCCTTTGGTGCTTCATTTGAAAGTCTGCATTTAAAGTATTGTGAGTGCATGGAAAGATGCCCTGGAATAGTGCTCATTACAGCACATCAGCTTTCCTTCTGTGTGGAACAGCCATCTCATCCCAGTTGCCTCATCTCTGTTGACAGAGAAGTGTTATGTTTCCTTTCACTTTGGGAATATGAGCGACTTTGTTCTGCACATCTAGGTCAGCAAGAATCCTTCAATGGTGGGGGTTAGAGATCTTTCTTCAGGGGAGTTCGTTCTGAAACAGTCCTGTTGTCTTGAGCCATCATGTAGAAGTGCACATACTGTTGTGTAAAGGAAATTCAACTGGAAGACTTTAGAGACATTGTTACATTACTCACCGTAATCTAGTGACCCTTTTATATATGAGTGCTTAAGAAGAGCGACAGTATGAAGGGTTATTGCTAGAACATAAACAATAAGAACCCAAAGAAAAATTGCATAAACTGCTGATACATACAAGAGATTTAAAAGGTTTATTTTTTTCAGCTTCTAAACACCCATTTGCATGTGAAATACAATCAAACAAAGCCTTGATTTTGTTAAATAAAATATATGGTTCATTTTAACTGACTGACGTGAAACAATATATTCCAGTAATAATACAGTAATACAAGCACAGATCTTTATAATCCCTAGGAATTTTATTTCTCCAGAGTTATATAACAGAATATACAGGAAAAAAAATTGAAAATGAATGTAAATTACAAGCAGCGTCCTATTTTTATATAATATGGTCATGTCAGCTAACTCACACTTTTGGGGCAGAAGTAACATATATAATAAAGGACATCACAGGAGATTGTTTTGGATAGAACACTGGACTGGGACTCATGAGACCTGTATTCTGTTCCTGGGTCTGACACTGGGTGACCTTGGGCAAGTTATTTCACTTCCTGTGACACAGTCTCCCCGTCAGTAAAATGGGGATAATGACACTGATTTCTTTCTTTCTTTCTTTCTTTCTTTCTTTCTTTCTTTCTTTCTTAATTAGAAAAAGGGAGATAACTGATAAGGTAACCTGGATGAGGTGGGGAAGGAGAGGAGGAGGAAAGGACATGGCCACATTGCTTATTGTAGCCACACTACAAACCAAAACTGTTTGAATGACAGCCTTCTGTTGCTTGGGCCATCCTCTGGAGTGGAGTGGTTGGGTGCCCGGAGACGCCCCCCACGTTTTTGGGTATCTAGGTGAGGAGGATATGGAACTTCGGGATGAGGGCTGGTGGTTGTACAGTGGATGCAGCAGTGGTCTGTGCTCCTGTTGGCTTTCCTGCAGCTCCACCAGACTCCTGAGCATGTCCGTTTGCTCCCCCATTAGCCTCAGTATTGCATCCTGCCTCTTCTCATCACGCTCACTTAATGCTTTCCTGGACTCTGCCACTGAATGCCTCCATGCATTCAGCTGTGCCCTATCAGTGCAGGAGGACTGCATGAGCTCGGAAAACATGTCATCGTGAGTGCATTTTTTTCGCCTTCTAAGCTGCAATAACCTCAGGGACGGAGATGATAGGGGGAGCATAGAAACATTTGCACCTGCGGGGGGATAAAAAGGGAGAGTAAAATTTAAGATAGATTTCTGAGAACAAAAGGGAGACTCTTTCACAGTGAATCAAGCAATTCACAGCAGACAGCACATGTGCTTTAGGTACAAGGTATCATTTCGCCTTTTATACTGAGCGCCTGCTGGTATGGTGACACATCACACACGGCTGGGAAACAGAATTCGGTTTTCAGACAACCATGGTAAGCCAAGGGGTAAGCAGGTTTGGCTTCTAACACCTTCATAGCATGTGGGAATGGTTTCAAACTGCAGTGCCCTCCTTTCCCATAGCAAGCAATGCCAGTTGGGTTTGCCATTTAAAAGAAGGGGCTGCAGTTTTTGGGTGGATGTGCAGCATACACCTCCCACACCCTGCAGCATTGCTATTTGAGTTGATCCCTTGGCCCCTTACCCCCCGCCACGTGGCTGTTCTCAGGGATGATCCCTTTTAGCCAAGAACAAACAGCCCAGCACAAATGGGGTCCTTTTACTGTTCCTTTACAAAAATTCCCCTATTTCAACCAGATGACCATGAATGATATCACTCTTCTGAGCTAACACAGAAATATATAGACCGAATGTTGCTTGAATGCAACCAAAATCCAGGACCATTCGCTGCCATGCTTTGTGCTGCAATGATTACTTGCTACTGGCTTGGAGTGGTAAAGTGTCCTACCATGGAGGACGAAATAAGGCAGCCTTCCCCAGAAACCTTCTGCAAAGGCTTTCAGAGTACCTCCAGGAGAACTTCATGGAGATGTCCCTGGAGGATTCCTGCTCCATCCCCAGACACGTTAACAGACTTTTCCAGTAGCTGTACTGGCTGCGAATGCATCCCAAGTCTTCAGGGCAAATCAAACATTAAATACTATTGCTTTTAAACCCTGTACTATTGTTATAAATGTGCACTCACCAGAGATGCCTTCTCTGCATTCAGGGTCGGGGATCCCACCTTGGGAGGGTATTGTCTCCAGGGTGATGAAAAAGTCCTGGCTGCCAAGGAGAACGGATTCACCGCTTGTCTGCTACGCATTCTCCTCCTCTTCCTCATCCACAAAATCCTCCTCCCTGTTGTGTGAGACTCCCCCCTTGCAGGTATCCACGGACAGTGGTGGGGTAGTCGTAGGGTCCGCCCCTAGAATGCCATGCCTGATCACAGAAGCGGCATTTATGGGGCTCTGACCCAGAGTGACTATTTGCCTCCTTTGTCTTTTGGTAGGCTTGCCTGACCTCCTTGACTTTCACACGGCACTGTTGTGTCCCTGTTGTAGCCTCTGTCCATCATGCCTTGTGCGATTTTGGCATATATATTAGCATTTCTTCTTTTTGATCTGAGTTCTGCCTGCACAGATTCTTCTCCCCATACAGCAGTCAGATCCAGTGTCTCCCGTTCGCGCTATGCTGGAGCTCGTTTGTGATTCTGGAGGGACTGCATGGTCATCTGTGCTGCTGAGCTCGGCACACTGACCAAATAGGAAATGAAATTCAGAAGTTCCCAGGGCTTTTTCTGTGTACCTGGCTAGTGCATCAGAGTTGAAAGTGCTGTTCAGAGCAGACACATTGGAGCACTCTGGGATAGCTCCCAGAGGCCAATAACGTTGATTTGCATCCGCACTACCCCAAATTTGACACAGCAAGGTCGATTTTAGCACTACTCCCCTAGCTGGGGAGGAGTACAGAAGTTGATTTTAAGAGCCCATTAGGTCGACGGAACAGAGTTGCTTTTGTAGATGCATTCATTATAAAATTGATCTAATGCAGCTAAATTCGACCTAACCCTGCAGGGTAGACCAGGGCAGAGGCAACATAGCTTGAAAAATAAACATTCCTTTCCCTCAACAGCACTATTGCTTCTTTTTAAACAAAAGTTAATATATCAAAATTTTGGTTCAGAGTGAGGAGTGTAAGCAAAGGTAGAGATCAGCAATAGAAGGCTAGCAAAAACAAGTGAGTTCTGAATTTGGAATGGGACAGAAAGGCTGTATGGCAAGGAAAGTCGTTTCAACCACAAGGAGAGGCGGTTGAGGAAAGCCAGAGAGTTATTGTACTTGATAAACCCAAGATCCTGACTAAAAACCCCACATTTCACAGACATAGCTGGTCTCTTATCTTCCAAATTCATGCAAAGCCACTCACTGTCTAATGTGGATTCCATGTAACACTGTGGAGATGATGGGATTGGAGACCCTATTGATTAGTCCTGGTGACAGAAGAAAAAAAAATTTTTATGCAAGCCTGATAATATTTGTGTACTATACTAAGAGGGGCTTGCCAGTTGCAGTGGTTTTGGATTTCCCCCTAATAATATGACCTCGCTCTGTGAACACTGTAGAAATCCTGTGTCATTGGTCAAAATGAGACAAAAGCTCCTTGTACATCAAGGCCTACATAACTTTCAAATTCACCCTGATGCTTTGTCTGCTTCCAGGAAAGAAAAACCATTGCATAGTTTAGAAAGACTTACAGCTGAGCTTTAATGACTGACTGGTATAGCAGCTATATAAATTTCTAAAGCCCTACACTATTAGAATCCAGCAAAGACTTCACAGCAAGATTCACTCAAAAGATTGATGAATCAATTCAGAAAAGTTCAGATGGATATAGCCATAGTCCTTATGGCTCCAAACTATCACAACAAAATCCTGCAGCTCCTAAGGTCTATCAATAACTCAGCCTTTGAAGTAGAGATAATACAAAAGTGAGGGCACAGAGGATGTGTGAATTCATAGGGTTTAGTGTTGTGTATTTGGTTGTCGTGGTAATAGAATCTTGTTGTTCCAAGGATATAACATTTAGTGTCATCCTCCAGATTTAACACTCTTCTCTAAGATCTACATCTTCATTTAAAAGAAAATCTCAAAGAACAAACATTTGAGGGAATGGTTTGGCTCAGAGTATTGGTAACAATATAAAGGGTCTTCCATGTACTCGTAGAAATGTAGGGCTAGAAGGGACCTTGAGAACTCATCAAGTCCAGCCCCTGAGGTGTGGTAGGACCAAGTAAGCCTAACCATTCCTAACAGCTGTTTGTCCAACTTGTTTTTAAAAACTTCCAATGATGGTGATTCCAAGACCTCCCTTGGAAGCCTATTCCAGAGTTCAATTACTTTATAGTTAGAATTTTTTCCCTAATAACCAACCTAAATCTCCCTTGCTGCAGATTAAGCCCCTTACTACTTCTTCTATTTCAGTGGACATGGAAAACAATTGATCACATTCTCTTTAGAACAGCTCTTAACATATTGGAAGACCCTTGTCAGGTCCCCCCTCAGTATTCTTTTCTCAAAACTAAACATGCTCAGATGTTTTAACCTTTACCCATAGGTCAGGTTTTCTAAATCTTTCATAATTTGTGTAGCTTTCCTCTGGACTCTGTCCACATATTTCGTAAACTGTGGTGCCCAGAATGGACTCAGTACTCCAGCTGGGGCCTTACCAGTGCCACGTATAGCAGGACAATTACCCCCTGTTTCTTACATACAACACTCCTGTTAATACACCCCAGAATCGTTTTTGTAGCTGCTTCACATTGATGGCTCATATTCAATTTGTGGTCCACTATAATCCCCAAATCCTTTTCAGCAGTACTGCCACCTAGACAATTATTCCCCATTTTGTAGTTGTACATTTGATTTTTCCTTCCTAAGTGAAATACTTTGCACTTGTCTTTGCTGAAGTTCACCTTGTTGAATTCAGAACAATCATCCAATTTGTCAAGGTCATTTTGAAGTTTAAACCTGTTCTCCAAAGTTCTTGCACCCCCTCCCAGCTTGGTATCATCTGCAAATTTTATAAGCATGCTCTCTACTCTATTATCGAAGTCATTAACATGTAGTTAGTTTAAATCAATCCCTTGTTGGTAGTGACTGAGATCTGGATCCAAAGCCCATTAAAGTCAATGGGAGTATTTCCATTGACTTCAAAGGGTTTTGGATCAGTCTCTGAAATCATAAATATCTGGCATCTGTTTAAAGGCCAGCATGGAATGGGTTGCTGGTCTCAGGCTCCACGTAGTTCCTAGGCGCAGTGGTTACAACAGATTGAAATGGTAGGGAGACAGCTCCTTATGCCAGCCCAGGAGAAAGATGTAGTGAAGGAGGAACCTCTGCTTATCCAAGCCATGGAGAGCTGTGCTCCTCTATTCTTGCTTTAGCACCAGTGAAGAGACTGGGAATTAAATCCTGATCCCACTAAAATCTACGGGAATTTTGCCATTGACTTTAATGGGGCCTGTGTGTCACCCCTTTGTCTTCATCACAACATCTGGAACTGAATGACACTTTTATTGACCATCCATGGATATGAAGAGGAAACTACTTATTCACCCTTATTCACTTCCTATATGTTATTGAGGCACATAGGCTGGGCAGTGTGAGTAAGTATGCACTGCCAGTGGAGTGCTGTGTCTGCTTTGGAGATATATAAGAGATTACAGTCTCCTCAACACTCAATCCAGATTATTATATTAGCACTAAATCCATTTGAAATTTCAAGAGCAACAAATGTCGTATTCATTGCTGCAGAAAAAAGCACCTCTCACTGTGAAGTTGCAAAGGGATCTCACAAAACTGGGTTGCAGCCCATAGAGCTAGCTTCAGCATTTTATTTTACTTAGTAGTAACGCAAGGAACCTATATGCCTGTATGGTGTAAGATATTAGCTTAAGCAGTTAACAAATGGCATATATTAGCATAAGGCTTTGAAGCCTATGACCTTTGGCATAGATAAATGGCCCAACAGTTCCCTGAGCTTTGGGGAACTGGGAATAGCATGCTTAAGAGAGGATTTTGTGTGTAACAATACCAGGTAACCACAAAAAAATTAGCTGATACTGGGCTTGGATATTTTATGGTAAAATGTTGGCAAAGGCTTAACTATTCGTAGATTCATTGATTCTAGGACTGGAAGGGACCTCAAGAGGTCATCAAGTCCAGTCCCCTGCCCTCATGGCAGAACCAAATGCTGTCTAGATCATCCCAGACAGACATTTATCTAAGCTACTCTTAAATATCTCCAGAGATGGAGATTCCACAACCTCCCTAGGCAGTTTATTCCAGTGTTTAACCACCCTGTTAGTTAGGAACTTTTTCCTAATGTCCAACCTAAACCTCCCTTCCTGCAGTTTAAGCCCATTGCTTCTTGTTCTATCCTTAGAAGCTAAGATGAACAAGTTTTCTCCCTCTTCCTTATGACACCCTTTTAGATACCTGAAAACAGCTATCATGCCCCCTTTCAGTCTTCTCTTTTCCAAACTATGAACTTGACTTGGCAACAAATTGATGTATATGATAATTAGTTGAAATCATTAATATACTAAACTATAAGATATAGATACACCAATATTAGTAGGGTGAGGAAGTTTGGTATGGACAAGACAGGCTAGGCATTTGAATGAATATTCATGACAGAACCTAAGTCCTATAATAGGCCACACCTCCATGTAAGAAAGAGGTCTGGACCATTGGACTCATTTGGCAGGGCAGGGACAGGGCTGGACCTTTGTCTCTTACCACTAGATCCCCAAGGAAGGGTATGAGTATATGAGCATAAGTGTGAGTAATTGTACGAGATATCACCTTAACTCTATATTTTTGCTATCTTTTTATGTGTTTTGGAGCTTTCCTATCTTTACTAGTTGTGCTAATAAAGGTGGTGAAAGCTTTCCTTTTCCCTCAGTGTGAGTGTCTCTGTTGTGCACACCAGGTTTCCCAGCCAGTTATTGAACTTAATAACGTTGATTCTGTTGTGCTTGATTCTGGGACTAGAAACCTACAATCCCTCAGCTCTTTAAATCAAAATTAATTGGAAATCAATAATAATCAATAACCACTAAAGAATTGGGCTACAACATTAACCAAGATGCTGTGCATCACCTCACTAGAAAATCTACATTATGTGCTTGTTCAGGAGGGTTGGATAGAACCATTTATCAAAATTTTACATTTTTTGCAAAACAACCTTTGCCTTGGTATTTTTCAGCATATTTTAAGTCAGCATCTTTCATTTATCAAACATAGTTTTTTTTCTTATTGAAACCCAGAGTTTTGAAAAATAAATTCTAAAAATTTTAGTAAAATTACTGCATAAAATGTTGCAAAATAAAACCCCCCAGAAAATGGGACCATTTCAGACTCTGTAAAACAGAAGCAATATTGAAACTTTGAAACGTTTTGCAAAATCACTTTTTCAATCAGCTCTAGATAAGATGCAGATAGACAATTTGGATTCCCAATGGACAGTGAATTATTACAAGCTTAATCTATAGAGTGATTTATTTTGAAAAAATATTTCCTGAACCTCAGAGGCTAAGCCTCCCCAAGCATGTCCAGAGGTAGAATCCCACTCTGAGCCTGAAAACTTCTTAAGCCATGCCTTTCCTTTCTGCAAACATCTTTTGTCTTGACATCCCTTCTGCAAAATCCCATTTGCTGTAGCTCAACAAGACTCAGCCTAACATCTTTTAAATTTTGCATAAGTAGCTGCACTCTGTACTGTTCTAACCAGAAAAGCAGCTAGATCATTTAGTTTTGGTAGATCCTGTAAAATATTTTTTTTAATTTAAGTAATACATACATATGGATGCACATTCACCCACCAGATATTTAGAATCCAGAGGAATTTTAATGTGGCACAAACTTTAGACACTAAAATATTGATGGCAACTCTTTAAGTGTTCAGTTTTAATCCTACACTGAAGTCAGGGCTGTGGAGGTAGGAAATCAACCCTTTAGTTAATAGCAAAATGAGAAACATTTTTAATAATAGACCTATTTAACAACGTAGATGATATATCTTTCTGATTTATGAGCTGCATATGTAATTATAGCACAATCATAAAATGTTACTCACAGAGCAATTCAATATATTTGTTTTTCTGTGCTCCCAGATTAAGAAACTAATGCTGTCAACCAACCATGTGAGGGCATTGCAGATCCCAGATTAATTACCATCTGTATGAGACAGATGTTAAATCCTCAATTTCACAGCAAGGCATCTATTGCTTATTTTCCATGGAGTGTTTCTTTGTCTGATCAATAAAATGTATCAGCCTAGCTCTTCATCTTGCCATAGAAGTCAGAGAAATGACAGAGATACATCTGGTTTTGTGTCAAATAAAGGCTGAGGAAATTAATCCAATCCAGGCAGATAAACACTCTAGCTATAAGCATCCTTCAATCTTCCGCTAGGCTACTGATGATTATTAAGTTTTAAGCATTTGGGGATTTGTAAGCGTTGGCACAGTTAAAAACTTTGTATGGATTCCCCAACTAGAATTGGTCTTAGTAACTTAAATGTGCAGAGCCTAATTTGTCTCTCAGTTAGGCCAGTGGAATCCCAATGAATTCAACTACAGCCAATGGGGTAGTTCCACCGTAGATGCTAACTAATAATATTTCATCACAAGTAGGGCCGGCTCCAGGTTTTTTGCCGTCCCAAGCAAAAAAAAAAAAAGAGAGAAATAAAAAAGAGGCTGGAGTGCCACCGCCAAAGCAAAACAACAACAACAACAGCAACAAAAATGGAGTGCTGCCGTTGAAGCAACAAAAAATAAAACCCGGAGTGCCATCCCTTGAAAAGTGCCGCCCCCAAAGGGCCAGAGTGCTGCCTCTTGAAAAGAGTCGCCCCAAGCACATGCTTGGAATGCTGCTGCCTAGAGCCAGCCCTGATCACAAGCTGAACTATTAATGGTTATATTTGTTGTATGGACTAAGAAGGGGAGTAATGAATCTGGTTATTATGTTAATGACCAATATTATGGGGATGAAAAGACAGGAAGAAAGGCAAAGGTGGTGGAGTAGCCTTGTACATCAATGATGAAATTAAATGTAGCGAAATAAGAAGCGATGGAATGGATAAGACAGAGTCTGTCTGGGCAAAAATCACACTGGGTAAAAAAGCAACTAGGGCTTCCCCTGAGATAGTGCTTGGGTTGTGCTACAGACCGCCGGGATCGGATTGGGATATGGATAGAGACCTCTTTAATGTCTTTAATGAAGTAAACACAAAGGGGAAATGTGTGATTATGGGGGACTTCAACTTCCCGGATATAGACTGGAGGACGAGTACTTGCACGAATAATAGGGGTCAGATTTTTCTGGATGTGATAGCAGATGGATTTCTTCATCAAGTAGTTGAAGCACCTACAAGAGGGGATGCCATTTTAGATTTGGTGCTGGTGAGCAGTGAGGACCTCATAGAAGAAATGGTGGTAGGGGACAACCTTGGTTCGAGTGATCATGAGCTGATTCAGTTCAAACTAGATGGAAGGATAAACAAATGTAGATCTGGGATTAGGGTTTTTGACTTCTCGTGGGCTAATTTTAAAGAGTTAAGGAAATTAGTTAGGGAAGTGGATTGGACAGAGGAATAAGTGGATTTAAATGTGGAGGAGGCCTGGAATTACTTTAAGTCACAGCTGCGGAGACTGTCGGAAGCCTGCATCCCGAGAAAGGGGAAAAAAACCATGGGCAGGAGTTGTAGGCCAAACTGGATGAGCAAGCAACTCAGAGAGGGGATTAGACAAAAGCAGAAAGCTTACAGGGAGTGGAAGGAAGGCGGGATCAGTAAAGAAAGCTACCTTGCTGAGGTTAGAACATGTAGGGATAAAGTGAGGAAGGCTAAAAGCCACATTGAACTGGAACTTGCAAAGGGAATCAAAACCAATAGTAAAAGGTTCTACAGCCACATAAATAAGAAGAAAACAAAGAAAGAAGAAGTGGGGCCGCTATACACTGAGGATGGAATGGAGGTTAAGGATAACCTAGGCATGGCCCAACATCTAAACAAGTACTTTGCCTCAGTTTTTAATAAGACTAGTGAGGAACCTTGCGATGATGGAGGGATGATAAACGGGAATGTGGATATGGAAGTGGATATTACCGCAACTGAGGTAGAGGCCGTACTTGAACAGCTCGATGGGACGAAGTCGGAGGGCCTGGACAATCTCCATCTGAGGATATTAAAGGAACTGGCGCGTGAAATTGCGAGCCCATTAGCAAGAATTTTTAAGCAATCGATAAACTCGGGGGTTGTGCCGTATGACTGGAGGATTGCTAATGTAGTTCCTATTTTTAAGAAAGGGAATAAGAGTGATCCGGGTAATTATAGGCCTGTTAGCTTGACATCTGTAGTATGTAAGGTCTTGGAAAAAATTTTAAGGGAGAAAGTAGTTAAGGACATAGAGGTCAATGGTAATTGTGACGAATTGCAACACGGATTTACTAAAGGTAGATCGTGCCAAACCAATCTGATCTCCTTCTTTGAGAAGGTGACGGATTACTTAGATAAAGGAAATGCGGTAGATATAATTTACCTAGATTTCAGTAAGGCGTTCGACACGGTTCCGCACAGGGAGCTGTTAGTTAAATTGGAAAAGCTGGGAGTGAATATGAAAGTTGTAAGGTGGATAAGGAACTGGTTAAAGGGGAGACTCCAGAGGGTCGTATTGAAAGGTGAACTGTCGGGCTGGAAGGAGGTCACCAGTGGAGTCCCTCAAGGATCGGTTTTGGGACCGATCTTATTTAACCTTTTTATTACTGACCTTGGCACAAAGAGCGGGAATGTGCTAATAAAGTTTGCGGATGACACGAAGCTGGGGGGTATTGCTAACACGGAGAAGGACAGGGATACTATTCAGGAAGATCTGAACCACCTTGTAAACTGGAGTAATAGAAATAGGATGAAATACAATAGTGAAAAGTGCAAGGTCATGCATTTAGGAATTAATAATAAGAATTTTGGATATACGTTGGGGGCGCATCAGTTGGAAACGACGGAGGAGGAGAAGGACCTTGGGGTACTGGTTGATAGCAGGATGACTATGAGTCGCCAATGTGATACGGCTGTTAAAAAAGCAAATGCGATTTTGGGATGCATCAGGCGGGGTATTTCCTGCAAGGATAAGGATGTGTTAGTACCGTTATATAAGGCGTTGGTGAGACTCCATCTGGAATACTGTGTGCAGTTCTGGTGTCCCATGTTCAAGAAGGATGAATTCAAACTGGAACAGGTTCAGAGACGGGCTACAAGGATGATCCGAGGAATGGAAAAACTGCCTTATGAAAGGAGACTCAAAGAGCTTGGCTTGTTTAGCCTGGCCAAAAGAAGGCTGAGGGGGGATATGCTCGCTCTATATAAATATATCAAGGGGGTTAACGTTAGGGAGGGAGAGGAATTATTTAAGTTTAGTACTAATGTAGACACAAGGACGAATGGGTATAAACTGGATATTAGGAAGTTTAGACTTGAAATTAGACGAAGGCTTCTGACCATTAGGGGAGTGAAGTTCTGGAATAGCCTTCCGAGGGAAGTAGTAGGGGCAAAAGACTTTCCTGGCTTTAAGACAAAGCTTGATAAGTATATGGAGGGGATGTTATGATAGGATCATTAATTTGGGCAATTGATCTTGAATTACCACCAGACAGGTCTGCTCAATGGTCTGCGGGGAGATGTTGGATGCGATGGGTACTGAGTTGCTGCAGAGAATTCCTTCTTGGGTGCTAGCTGGTGACTCTTGCCCACATGCTCAGGGTTTAGCTGATCGCCATATTTGGGGTTGGGAAGGAATTTTCCTCCAGGGCGGATTGGCAGGTGCCCTGGAGGTTTTTCGCCTTCCCCTGCGGCTTGGGGCACGGGTCGCTTGCTGGTGGTTTCTCTGCAGCTTGAGGTCTTCAAACCATTTTTGAGGATTTCAATAACTCGGTCCTGGGATAGGGGTTGTTATAAAATTGGATGGGTGGGGTTCTGTGGCCTGCCTTGTGCAGGAGGTCAGACTAGATGATCAGATTGGTCCCTTCTGACCTATGAGTCTATGAGTGCTTTTGATAATAAATAGTGTGCTATTAAACTCCTGTTAAGTTAATGTGAGTGAAGTGACCTTCCCAAAGAAAACAGGGATCCAGTGACAGAGCCATATGTGGGCAAACTACTCTGGGTTGTGTTTCTTGTTTTACATGAGAATCTAAAGGATGTAGAAAACAAAGCGTATGATATTCTATATCATTTATTTAGTAAATAGTATGTGATCATGTAATAAAAGGGGAAGAGTTAAGGCTGTAAGTGTAAATTTAACTTGCCCATGTCCTGCTTTGCCATTCTGTCTCTGTGGCCCCTACTGTATTTCAAGGTGTAATCCAGACCAGTAAAGGGCCGTGTAGTCTTCGGTGTCTCACAATGCCTTTCTGGAGTAGCTCCTACATGGGCCGCTCACAAACAGCCTGCCAGCAAGCAGGTCACACCCTGAGTGTCTGTGTATGGCCATAGTCCTTGTTCAGTAACTCAGATCCCAGCAGCCTGTCAGAAAACACCAGCCACACTCTGGCACCTACCAGCCTTGGTTATTACTGGCAGGGTGAATCCAACACATTCCCAGACCTAGATTTTCTCCAAAAAAATGTGTGTTCTGTACTGTTTAGCCCTCTTCTGGACAGTTCAGATATTTTAAGTCCATTGTCCCTGTGAGGGAACAATATACAACAACTTGCCACCTTAAATGGATTTACACACACAGTCACAACACAGGGTTAATTAAAGAACCAAAAAAAAAGTTTATTTAAGTATACAGAGATAGATTTTCAGTGAGTACAAGTAATGAGGTGTTAAAGTCAGAAATGGTTACAAGAAAAATAAAGATAAAACACTTTCTAAACTTAACAAACTAGACCTGGTTTTAAGTGAAGTCCCTCCCCACAAGTTTTCAGTACATTACTGACCAAATTTTCAGCCAGAAGTCCAATGGTTGTTTCTTTTGTATTCTTAGGTAGAGAGAGAGAACCTGGAGTGATTTTGCCCCTCACGTTAAGTTCAGTCACCCTTTGAAATGCATTTTCCTGAGTGTGACCCCTAGTTAAAGTTATTTCCAGCTGAGAGCAAGGAAACATGGAATCTGGTGGGGAAGAGGTGTTATGCTATTGCTTTCCACCTCTGTTTTCTAAGAGGATGCAGAGCTGTGCGTCTCTTGCTTTCCCCCTATTCTGTGTCAAAGATTGGCCACTTGATAAGTGATGGCCCATCAGCTTTGATGATATCTGACTATGGGCATCTGCTTGTCCGTTGTTTTTGAGAAACAGGTTTACCCACTTCCCAGACTTGTTAGATAAACACATTTCAGTCATCATTTCAGGTTATGTTCATAATTTTGCTTATAATGTTGCTTCATGCATTTCATCACGATATAATTGGTGAACAAGTGGATTAGTTTTCAAATGACACCTTACAAGGCATATTTTGTACAAAGATTATTACAGTACTGTGTAAGGTGTGAAAATTGGGGTGCATTACTATAATATCAGTGCAGCTGATTATTAATGGATTTTCTCTCTACAACACTCCTGTGAGGTTCAGAAATGTTATCCCTATTTCAAAGATGTGGAACTAAGGAACAAAGTAGATTATGTAACTTGCCTAATGTCAAGGAAAGAACTGAACATAGGTCTTCCAAGTCCTCATCTGGTGACTTAAAAATTAGAAAGAAGCATGGTCTGATGGTTGTATTGTTTTTTATGTAGAATATGGCATTATAATGGCTATGATCAGAGCATTGTATATCCTTTAAGAAGGGTGATGTTGTCACTAGTAGGTGTTGCATCACCTACTTAGGAGCAGTTCTGTCTCTTGGTGAGTGGAAACATGGTTTATGCTAGACTTTTTTATCTAACTTTATTGTCAATATTCCCTCCAGAGAAGTGCATATACGTCTCCAGCTTTGCATCTAACAGGCATATGGCGGACCTTGAATTCACTGATTCTAAGGGGAAAGACTTGTTCTCTGAGTTAAATTTACCTGTGTTCAGAGGGTGTAATCAATGCTCTATGCATCATTTAACCTCTTGAGGAACATGAAAAATATCCTCATCCTCTCAACCATGTCCCATAGGAAGCTTCCTCACACAAATGCCATCAGTGTCCTTAGAATCTAAGCTTTTATTTGGCAAAACCAAACAAAATCAAAACACAAGCTTATGGCTGTGACAATAACATTTCAAATTGAAACCGAGTATTTAGCGATGCAGTGTTAGCTTCCTGAGTCTGCCAACAGTGTCAATGTCTCTGCTGCTGCCCAAGGCTTGCCCAAGCTGCAGCAGGATGAAAACTACTATTTGGGACCTGCAGTCATTTGTTGTCTGAGTGTGTGTTCTCTCTTTCTACTATTGTGAGTAGCAGTCAAAACTGACAAGAATCAAGTCAGTTTCACACTACTGCTGCTACTGCTTAAGAAAGCTAGCAGGAGGAGTGGAAGTGGGCACTGGAGCTACTCTATAGTGAAGAGGACTCAAAAAACAAGGTTGGGGAAGTGGAGGAGTAACAGAGACAGATACATACCTCTGACAAGCATCCAGCAAGCCTGGGAGGGGAGAGAGTAAAGAAGATCCATGACTCACTCAAGCAGTAGAGAGGAAACTTTGAGGTGGAAAGAGGGACCAGAAAGAGAGAGAATCCTTTTGCAGCAGCCAGAAAAGGTTAAGGGAAAGTGGGGAGGTTACTCCTCAATCCTCACCTTATTTCCCTTGGACAGTATGCCCCAACCTCCATCTTTTGTACTGATCTTTGGTTACCAAGTGTCTAGTGAAAATTCCAAGTCCCTTGTGTGATGGGATGTGTGTAAAGGAGAGATTAGAAAAGATAAGTACAGTACTGAGAGATCAAAAGATTTGAGGTGATGAGGATGGAGAGGTGCAGAGAGCACAATGGTTCAGTGTCATGTGATCTGGTCACATGCCCTTGCTGAGTCATAGCAGCCATTACTTACAGGCTGTCTGGAATGTTCTCAGGAAGGCTCACCGATAAGCTTCTCCTAAGGCCTATTGTTTCCCCTGATGGCTCATTACCTTGAATAGGCTCTTCCCAACCAGCTGTATAGACTGGAAGCATCTTGCCTAGTGGGTGTCACCCAGGTGTAACTACATTGGAAATACAGACACATAGTCAATATTCACAACTTTAGATACAAAAATGACGCACACATACAACTAGGATAATCATATTCAGCAAATCATAACTTTTCCAATGACACCTCACATGACCCATCTTGTACAAAATGCATCATAATTATGCTATAATTACATCATAATCATACAATTGTGAAGAATATGGTGTCACAGCCACCGTCCAAGAGCTTGTCAGACAAGGGGTTATTTTCGTCTAAAGAATTTCTACAGCTACAGGGAAAGGGAACAAGGGGTGTTGTTAAAATTAAAGCCTTACTTAATCCTTTACATTTCTAATGCATAACTGTTCTTTCTTCTTTTCTATATCATTAAGGAAACGTTTAAAAGGATTTTTAATAATGTGTTTGCTGTGGTACTAAGAAGTCTTAAAAGTCTTTACTGTTGGGCAGTTTCAGGGTTATGTCAATAACTTTGACTCTTTAGGCCTATATACCTCATCTTGATTAATACAAAAGGACTCTAGCTTCTACTGTAATGCAAATACTAATAATGATTGGTTATGATATATATATTTGAAATGATATTATTTGTTGCTTTGATACACAATATGAGGGAGATAACAGAGTAAGTGATTCAAGGGCTTTACCATTCCTCATGTGCCCTATTTCTTTTTTTATATGGATGAAATGCATCTGGATGACATTCCTATATTCTTCCCTTACACTTTCCACTAGCTCTTCCTATGTCACCCAGGTGCCTGTCTCCACATGTTATGACACCTTCTCATTGTAATATTTCTATTGTGCCTTTCCTTGAAGGTAGAGAAATGACTCATAACATTAAACTGCATTATAGTTTAATAAAATGCTACATTGCACTGGAATACTAGCTGGATGGTTTGTAGCACATAATGCGACAACACAGATACTGAAACAGCAAAAGTATAATTTCGAAATGATATGTTTTTGTCGAGTGTATAAACATCAGGCAGATATCAATAATCATAGGTAATGAAATCCTGTGGGTACCTTGTCAGCAGGTTTACCAATGTAATAATACGATCATCCACTAAGGGGCACCCAGGTGCTATGTTTAAAACTGTACTTGGAGTTCTTTTCAGACTTTTAAAACTTCTGAAGTTTCCAGACAAAAGTTCCTCTCCCTAAGGCACCACTCCCAAGATTCAATAAAATCCTGGCCTATAAAACTCCCTTACAGTCGATAGAGGCCTATGCAATATACATTTAATTAATTCACTCTCGTTTACCAGAGTGCTGATCACAGTAACAAATATAATACTTAAATCACTCAAGGATGTGGCGGCCTCTTTACAAGGCAATAGCCAAATCCTAGGCAAAGAAACTGACGCCAAAGAATAAGCTTTGAGAACAAAGTCCAAGGAACTTCATAGGGTAGAATATATTTGTTATCAAACTAACATTAAACAACCTCAGATTCTTACCACCATAAATAAGTGTGCACGTGATGGGGCTGAAGTCAAGGCAACCATAACAGTTGAATGACTATGGGAAATTCTGAAGTCAGAATGGAGAGATTTTCAGCAGTCATTCACTATCATACTCACCACAATTATATGGCTATTTAGAAATCTGTACAGTGCAATTGCCAGACCCTGTGAATGAGCAAGCAGAGATTTGGCTGACATATTATTGGGAAATAACCTATACATCCATCACGCAAATCAGACTCATTCACAATCAGTTGGAATGCTGAGAACTGCATAACTGAGAAGTAAATGTACAGTTATCAGTAAGTAACCTACAGCAGCCCTATATTCTAACTGGCTGAGGAAATTCTACTTAATTATAATGTACTTTAAAGAGGCATTTAAGCATATCCGCTGATCTAAAATTAATCTATATTTTACTGCTGCTGGTTAAAATAACTTAAAACTAAATGGAGTGGGTGTGGAGTGATCAGTTCAGTGGTCATGAAGCCAATGGTATTGCATAAGTTTATACAGCTGGGAATTTGGCCCATTAAGTTTAACTCTTTCATTCTCCCCTGTACTTAACAAAAAATCTACATTTTGTGTCTACACTAAACTGATGGTGTCTTAATAACAAGCATTTTAAGACATTTAAAATTATTTTAAAATACTGTAACATATTTGAAACACATCTCCAATACATTGTGACACTGATCATTTGAAATCACTAGGCAGTGGTTTGGGAATAGCAACACTTTTGAGCTGAGCTTTCAGAGTAGTTAGTAGAGTGCTGTGGTTTGAGCATTGGCCTGCTAAACCCAGGGTTGTGAGCGCAATTCTTGAGGGGGCCACATAGGGAGCTGGGGCAAAATCAGTACTTAGTCCTGCTAGTGAAGGCAGGAGGCTGGACTTGATGACCTTTCACGGTCCCTTCCAGCTCTATGAGATAGGTATATCTCTGTATATTACATCAGGAATTAATATTATTTAAGAACCAACATTTGGAATGTTTTCAGCGTTGTCTGATGATAATTGTTCCCATCTGGTGAAGGAAAGACAAACACACAACAGCACTGAGCCAGTGCCTGAGCATCAGGAAGTGAAACTGCTCAGTGAAGCCTCTTTGTTTTCAAATGCAGTTAAATGGGAAAGTAAGCAATCCACATACATGATTAAGAGGTCATCCCTTTCTAATTTTAGACGGGTTTAGCATCATGGGGAAGGAATTTTTAAAAATGTATTCTTATCTTGTCACTGACTCTGTCTTTTATAGATACAGGAAATAAAAGCTATCGCTTTGTATGTGATCAGCAGCATTGCAAAGCCTGGTAGTGTCTTCAACAGAGGAGGGCCATTTGTCAGCACCTGAACTTGTGTTAAACCATTTAGCATTTGCCTACTCAAAATCTTGCTGCACAGTGAGATATGAAGTGTCATGAGACACAGTTCTAAGACAATACTACACAGTAAAGCACATTTGTATCTTGCTGCTACAATGGAAAGATTTAATATGTCCTATCCATTTACTACCCATCAGAGCCAGAGATATAATTGGCTAGGATGTTTAAGATTTGATTTAAAGCAGTGACTCCATCAGCCTGGGTTTTTGTTAATGTGGAGTAAGAGTTCCTTACTACATTATATTTATCCTTGTCATAGCAAGCCCTAGGTTAATTCTATGTTGCAGTCTAATCTATTCCTGCCTTCACTACATACTCTACAAGACAGCATTTGTACATGTGCTTGATCATTCTCCACCTTTATAAGAAGGAGAAGAATGATAGTTGTCACAGACTACAGCTTACCTGAAGTACGACTGGCTTGAAATTGATAATGACTGTTACAATGATTACAGTTTTCATTTCTTTTCACTAAAACACTTACTGGATCACAGTGGTCAAAGCTTAAAATTATTTGGCACTAGGCAAAGGGGTCTTATTCAATTCTTGTTATATATTAATACTGAAAAATCTGAGAACCAGATGATAACTGAAGACGGGGCCACACAGATGTGTTTGGGTACCCAGGGCAAAATCTGAAGTTGAGGTTCCCCACCCTTCCAAAAAAACTATCATGGAAATGAACACATTTTAGAAGAGGGGAGGGGATGGAGGGTCAGAGAGGGCTCAGACCTGTAGGATCACTGCCCTCCTTGTGCGGATTGGGGATTCTGCCCTGCATGAGGCCAGGGGTCCGCTCCCAGTCCTGGCTTCCGCTGAGCTCCAGCCCTGCTCTCAGTAGGATCGGTATCTCTGTCCACTTCTACCTCTGAGCTATGAGCCTGCTGGGTTGCCTCAGTCCCATTGTGATGATGCCAGCAGCAGCAGCAATGGGATCTGGGCCCAGCCAGGCTGGGTGAATCACTCCCCACACTTTCAGTGGTTGGCACCAAACCTGAGTGGTGCTGTAACTCTGTGAATCAGGTCCCAACACCTCTCACTCAACTTTGGCTCAGATGCCCCTCCATCATTATGAGGTCCCTGTCAAATGGAGGGCTTGGGGCAAACTGACCCTTTTGCCTCCCTCCAAAATCCTGACTGAAGATTTAAAAAGGGAATAATTCCACATTAGCTGCATGGTGTATGACCAATAGTACTTAAACAACTTGATGTTTAAACATATACATTATGAATCATATCAACTGTTTGTGGTGTAATGAAAGTCTAATTTTTATGGCTATGGACGATGATTGTCCCAAACAGAATTCTAATTACATAATTGAGACTTGCTAGTGCCATGCCTGTGTGTTGGTTTTAATTATATTTTTAAATATTTTTTTCCAGTAGACTAGATGATTCTGGTATTGGGATATATGGAGTATTAAATCACCAATTATTTGGATTCCTCCCAGGTTGTTAGTGGTTAGACATCAATACCATTATCTGATGGCTTTTCAGTGACCTGCTTCTAGTGGATAGATACCCATATCACACAACCATTCAACAAAACTGGCAGCTTTCTTGGAAGGCTAGACAAGACTGCTTGAAGCATGGAGAGTCTCACCTCTAGAGGCGCTCCCTCCAGTCCAAGATTGAGGCCGATTGGCAGGGCAGTAGCACAGAACTTGCGCTGCTACAATGGTTTGGCTGTATCTAGCTGGTGAACAACTCCACTTCTATCACTGCTACATCTTTCATATGCACTACAGAAATTCAGACACATTAGACAGTGAAAGAAAATGTCAGGTCTTATAGTTCCTCTGCATCCTTTCCTATCAAAGAGACCTCACAGTGTAACTTTAAATGTCTGGTTGATCTTATGTGCACTCTCTGGTGTGCCTATATATTACAGGTAATGGACAGAAAAGATGGCCAATGGTTCAAAAGTTAGGCTGGGTCTTAGGAGACCCAGAGACAATTCGCTGCTACACTATAGACTTCTTGTTTGCTTTCAGGCAAGACATTTAGTCTCTCTGTGCCTGTGTTCCCCATCTGTAAAAAGAGGATAATAGGACAGGGATGTTATGAGGGTAAATACATTAAAGGTTTTGAGGCACTCAGATGCTGTGGTGAAGGGGGCCATAGAAGTACTATAGATAAATAACATAGAGCTCAGAATGCTACACAATATTCCGGGAGTGGGCCCACCAGAGCCAAAGAGAGAGGAGCCATTAGTTTCCTCTACTATTATATAAGATCATAGAATCATAGAATATCAGGGTTGGAAGGGAACTCAGGACCAATTCCCAACTAAATCATCTAAGATGGTGCTGTGGATGAACATTTGCAGACTCAGTGCCAGCTAGTTAAGACCCCTTTCAGCATTGTTGATTTCCAGGTTTCCCGCATTATACATCTTCATTTAATGAAAAATAAGTTCAATGAAAAAAAATGCTTCCAGGCACATGTCTCGGCCTTCTCTTCTGCACCTTTGCCCACTTCCAACACCAAAGCTGTGGCCATTTGATGTAGCAGTCTGGTGTGTTGGGAGGGGGTAGGTTAGTAAAGGGAGTGATGGAAGGTTGGGCTCCCAGAGAGAGAGGATGCATGCAAGTTGTTCAATGAAATCAATATTTTAATGAAATAGACATTTACAAAATTCAGAAGAAGCCCCCAAGGTAAAGCCTGAATTTCTGGTTGAGCTTTGTTACAATAAGTTCTCCTTGACAACCCTTAAGTTTCAAGCTACCTTCAGCAACTGTTCAGTGGCATTCGAGATATGGCGATGTTTCAGACTTTTAAAAGGAGAGTGAGAGCTGTTTCCAACAAAAATCAAAATTTAAAAAGGTTCCGAGGGTCTTCAAGAGAATGAAGCCACATTCTTATTCTCTAAGAAGAAACTACATTTAAGGCTACTTATCTTTAGTCACTGATACTTTCAGAAAATGCCTGTGGCTACCATGTCCCTTGCAACTCCCAGACTAGCTCTTCTACTGGAAAGTAATCTTTGGAAGTGGCTCTGCTGTCAGAGAAAAGTTACTGAAAGGAGATAATGAGCTACTGTGTGTGGGAGGGCAGATGGGCTCCAGAGGGAGAGCTACAGAAAAAAGTTACTAACCAAAGTAAATGAAAAGCATTACACTTCCAATGATGTGTTTACCAAGTGTTATTATTCTACCATATTCTTCCCACATTCTCTAAAAAGTATTTTCCATGAGGAACTGAAAGAATATCCATAATAAAATAGACAAACACATTTTTAAAGACAAATATTCTTAAAACTAATGCATTCCAAAAGAAAGAACTATACTCTAGTAAGACACGCCAGGATATGTTCTATGGGGGGATATAACTTTGGTAGTTGAAGGTACGTTGGATTGGCTCAAAGTAGGTCCCTGTGATGGTCTAGTTATTCTAAATCCTGCCCAGCAAAGGGGGATGTACTGGATGACTTCTCAAGGTCCCTTCCAGCCCTACATTTCTATGATCCTATGATTCTGTGAGGCTTGGCATGGGTGACAAGGATCCACCCATGAGGATGCAATTGCAAGATCACGGGCAAAGACTTGTCAGGGCTTCCTTTATACAGTGTGACAGACCGAGGCCAGTGGGGTACAGGAGTCTGGTAGAGGGAAAATATATTGGTCACTGGGTGAGCAGTTTTCTGTTCCCTGAGTGACCAGAGCAGGGGCTGCACTGGAGTAATCAGGAACCTGCTAGAACCAATTAAGGCAGACAGGCTGATTAGAACACCTGCAGCCAATCAAGGCAGGCTAATCAGAGTACCTGGGTTTAAAAGGGAGCTCACTCCAGTCAGTGAGGGGGGAGCTAGAGGAGAGGAAGTGCATGCGAGGAGCTGGGAGCAAGAGGCACAAGGAGCTGAGAGTGAGAGAGTGTGCTGCTGGAGGACTAAGGAGTACAAGCGTTATCAGACACCAGGAGGAAGGTCCTGTGGTGAGGATAAAGAAGGTGGTTGAAGGAGGCTATGGGGAAGTAGCCCAGGGAGTTGTAGCTGTCACACAGCTGTTACAGGAGGCACTATAGACAGCTGCGATTCACAAGGCCCTGGGCTGGAACTCGGAGTAGAGGGCAGACCCGGGTTCCCCCCAAACCTCCCAACTCCTGATCAGACGCAGGAGAAGTTGACCCAGATTGTGGGGAAGATCACTGAGGTGAGCAAATCTGCCAAATAAGCGCAGGACCCACCAAGGTAGAGGAGGAACTTTGTCACAACAGACATGAACCAAAGTCCATTGAAGTCTTTACATTGATTGTGCTGGGATTGAGATCAGGCCTGACATCATTTATTTACGGAATCTTAGCTTTTTGGATGCAGAGAGTTGAAAAGGTCCACCATCACTATTTGTGTAATGTAATAATGTATAAATAGTAATATTGTGTGAGTGTGCATGTGCATGTGCATGTGCGTATATGTGTTTATACACATACACATATATATACATTTATATTTACTGCCGTGCAGTAGGTATGCATGAAAGGTATTATAATTTTGTTTGGAATTTTTTAAGCAACTTTACAGAATTCAATTATCTGTTCTTCTACCAAATGGGGACTGCAAACAGTTGCAGTACAATCGTCCTCATCCTACAGCACCAAGGAACTTCCCATTTCACTTGGAGGAATTCTCTCTAGGGGAAAAAGGACTGTTTACTCAACTCTTGGCTTTTATTCTGAGGCTGCCAATAAGGATACCAATTACTGCCAGTTATAGTGGAAATTATATTTTTAACCTTCCCTTTGAACATGAGTGAGAATGCATAGGTTACGGAAGAGCCATCACCCAGATGATTATGATTTTTGGAACTACCCCCATCCTCTGTCAGTGTCTAATCGGTGACATATAGAGAAGAGGCTCTGTACCCAGGAGCCATGCAGTCCTCCGTTCTGCTCCTGAATGTTAACACGTAAGTTTGGCATGATAGTTTCTGACTTCCACTCTCTAAGCAGGAAAGAAAATAAACTGAGATATTCATGAAGATCAACATTTAGTGGGCTAGATCCTCAGCTGACATAAATCAGTGTCGCTTGATTAACTGCAATGGAGCAACTCTGACTGGCACCATTGAGAATCTGGCCATGGTTTTTAAAAAACACAAATACCCAGAATCACTCCTTGTTAAAATTAGAAAGTAGATCAATAGCTGCTGGAAATAGTATTTGGGGGGAGATATTTAATGATCTTCCAGCTTGCTCTTTTAAGGTATCTGAGTGGACTTGAGGGCCTTTTAAGCTTCCTTTCAGCCCTACATTTCTTAGATTCTATGCTTTTATGCCCAGGATGCAATTTCTTGTAAACTGGCCTGTACAGAGCCAGTTACAGTTGGCTGCCATAACAAAATAATCTTACACTTCAGTACACTGTTAAAGCCCTTATCATGCATCAAGACACCAGTATTCCTGCATCTATGGTTCCATGCAGGGTCCCATTGCTGCAGTTTATCAGTTCAGTCGTGCCCATGTGCGTTAATATGGTATTTGACATTATCAGATGTGGGATTGTGTGCCTTCACAGAACCAAACAGTTGATGCCCATGTCTGTCCCTAAGTGTTGTACAGCATAAAGCTTCTTTCTCCCTTAACTGATCATTGCCTCACTTTGATTCATTTATGGCTCCACTTAACCTGCTTTAACATCTTCTGCTGCGTCTGTGGTAGAATATTAATATTTCACCGAAACTTTGATGTGTCCCGTCCTTCAAAATACTCCAGCTAAAAAAATTCTCCATACATCAGCAAGACTTGCCTACACTGATACTTCTTTAGTGTTAATGGTGCACATGTATTGGCTCAAACTTCCAGGATGTCTGAGGACACCAGTGCCTCATAAGAGTGTCTCTTATGTAAGGATACAATTGTTTTCTTTATCAGACAGTTGCAAAGTAGGCTTGGCTTTGAAGTGGAGTGCAAATTTGAGTACATTGGTTTGGGCGACCATGAACTAAAGCTGTCATCCCTGCATTTTTATCAAGTGCTAGCTAGGTGGTCTAATTTGCCAGATTGTCTAGCGCTGTCAGGGACAGCTGCTTCTTGTTTATTTCTTATAAAGAGGCGTGAATCAAAATGACCTGGACTCCCATGGGCTAGCACCGGTGGCAGCAAGTATTGGTGTCACTGGATCCCTGTTTGTGTTAGGTTAACAGGCTTTTTAAAAATAATATCTAGCTGCTATAGTTGGGAAGATTGACAGGATTAGCCATAAGTATATCAAGAACACTGCAATAAATTTTTTATTTGGAAAGTAAAAGTCAGCAAAGATTGTACTTGCAGAAAGATAAATGCTGGAATGGTAAATGTCACAATTCAGATGTTACTAAGACAATGCTAAGAAAGAGATTTAATATCAGATGTCTGTAGAAGACAAGGCAGAAGTTGAAGTCATAGAGATAGTGAACTAGGGCACTTCACATGGTAATTTTAAAAGGAATGCACAGGCTCAGGGATGTCGATACAAAAAATAGATTAGACTCAGAAAAGAACAGCAAGTTTGTTCAACAATGGAGAACACTAATAGAAAGCCTGGTTCGAAGACCAAAGTTGAATTTCCTTCTAAAATGGCTACTGGATCTGGTTGGGAAATGTGTCCCCCACCTGGAAAATTTCAGTGAGACAAAAAACGTTTTTCATCAAAATTTTCAGTGGAAACATTGAACTTTTAAGCTCAAAATGGAAAAACCATACAAAATTCAGATTTTGATGGACAAAAATTGAAATTTTTGAGGAAACCACTTTCCATGAAATTTTTTTCTTCATCAAATGTGATTTGCAACTAAAAATGTTGATAGAAATCTTTCAACTAATCGTAATAGCACCACTGTATTACAAGATTGCCAAGAGCTTTTTTTGACAAAGAAATAAGTAGAGATGGGCCAGAAACAGACAGTTCAGCAGTTGGAATCTGAACTTCCCCACAGATTTGGGCTATTTAGAGACAGAGGCTTTTGTTTCTGGGCATCATGAGAAACAAGACCTTCCATTCCTGGTGTTTGTGAAGGAAGCTGATAAATAACTATAATCAGATATAAGCCTCAAAGCAGAATGTAAGGGATTCTGAAAGCAGAAAGCCTCAAAAAGCAGAAAGCCTCAAAAAGTCATCCGCTTGTAGGGCAAATGAAAAACAAAAATATGGCCCTTCATCCACCACCCCTGGGCTAAATAGGCCTCTTCTCTCTGGTAAAGGAGTTTCCACCCATCTCTGGGTGGGGGAGGAGAAAGCATGTCTTCCCTCTACTCCATGTTCCAGCTTTGGGATGCTAAATTCTGGCCAGTGCTCAGCTCTAAGCCCAAGGCTGCCCTGCCCCATTTCATAGGGTGCATGCTGCCAGCCAGTCCTTCTTCTCTAGGTGCCCAGTGTTCCTTCTATAGTCCTGCCGAAGACCTCTCCTCAGCTCCTTTCCCAGCTTCTTCCACACAGCCCTTCCCAGGCTCCTTCAGAAGCTCCTTCTCAAAAGGGAGCTACCACTAGCCCTTTTCTAGATCCCTGTTCCTAGAGAATATCCCTGCAACCCCCACCACTGAGAACAGGATCATATGTTTCCCAGCTGGCCTGTCCACATGTCCACTTCTCTCTCTACCATGTGATTGGAGCAAGCATGGAACCAGGTACAAGTCAGAGCTGGGACCTGCCTATCTTCAAGTTCTAGTATATCCTGCAACACATCATATGTTTTACACTGGAGATGAAAACGTCTTCTAAAAGTGCTGCCTTGGACCAGAAATCAGGCTAGTGTCCTGATCACTTCTAAAAGAAGCATGACCTTTGATCATTAGCTAGCAAACAGAACAAGGCACTTCACAGACAGATATATACCTGAAATTAAAATGAGTAAACTGAGATTAAAATGAGTAAGCAATAAAATCATAAAGCCTCCAGCTAGAGGAGTCCCTCAGTGTGAGACAATCCCCAGGTGGTGTAGAACTGCCACAATTTCCAACACCAACTCCAGCACAGTGGGCGTGGCAAGGACAAAAGGGGTCTGGCATGTTTTGAGGAGGTCTGTGGGACTAAGTTAAAACTGGCCCAATGGCTGCTCTAATACATGTTAGGGACTAGCTCAGTTCCCAGGTGGGCCCAGAATTGGAGGGAACATAAAGATGGCCTCTGGCCCCTGTCTCTGGTTCTGTACTAAGCACAGCTCAGCTGCATAGGAGAACCTTCCTCCATATTTTTTTTTAAATACATATTTGTATAGAAGTGTTTTGTCTTCACTTGGTGGAGTTTTCTGACTACATCTCAGCTGCACAGGCTACAGTAGCGGTTAGATTAATGCTCTGTTCACTGTCAGGCTGCAGCAACCTGCCTCTCAAAGCCAGCGAGCCTTGTTATTCACCTTGTACAGCCACTGTTCAGGGCTAAATATATCCATCCAGTTCACCACAAAGACTGAGCCTGGAGTAAATGTTAAAGGCCATCGAGATAGTTAATGCTTTGTGCAAATGGGATCCAATAGAGCTGATGTAACAAAATCCAGGCAGCTTTTTTTCAGGCTCTGTATCGCAGCAAAAGGAAAGCACAGCAGTAATGGCAAAGCACTACTTGTTCTTCCTGTCTATGCACTGGTTAGGAATTTCTCATTTAATTTATGGCTTGCTGCACGGATTGCATGAAGTCACTGGAGTCCTTAAGACAAAGTCTGGAAGAAAGAATTAATGTCCCCAAATAATATGTGGTGTCTAATCTTGGCACATTGAGACACCGATGTACAGGCATTTTTCAATGGTCAAATCTACCAGTCCAGACGCAATACCTACTCACCCATTAAAAAAAATAAGTTACTGACCCAGGTTAGAAGTTTGCAATGCCGTGGTAGCAACTGGAGATCTAGTTAAATTGGTTGATCCCCAAATATGAGACAAGTTGGCTCAAAAGAGAGTGATCACACACTAACCTGGTCCTCTGTCAGCTCTACTGAAATCCATGCTAGAAGGCCCCAAAGGATAATTCACTCACTACCAACATATTCCAGGTATGGAAAGAAATGACTTTTCACCAGATTGAAAATTATAGAACCATACAGTCTTCCTCTACTTCACAATTAGAGATAGCAGTTAAGTCACAACATTTCAGATGCTAATGTGGACCCAAAATTTCTCAAAGTTTAAAGATGTTTGGATTTGAGATTTTGGTTCTGGCCTGCTTCTATTCAGAATGCCAAAAACCATCACTGAATGGTTAACACAGATGTCTTGTAAACCTGGTAGATTATGCATAGGCAGCTAGAAATAATCATTTGAAGATCAGAGTGGGGGAGGAGGGGATATCAGAGATGAAGGATCTTGCAGAGACCTGGTAAAATATTCCAGTATTTCACATACTACGCAGCTAGAAATAGTCATTTGAAGATCTAGCAAAAAGTATAAACTCCCACAGTCTCATTATCTTTTGATATTTACAATAAAAAAAATTCTCTAACTTAAGACATTGGTTCAATGTACCAAGCAAATAAATGCTGCCCCATAAAATATATGCTAGTGTTTCAAAGAAGTATCCCTAGGCACTCCTGACCCAATCCTACTTTCACTTAAATCCATGGCAAAACTGTGATAAGGGAGAGGATCAACCTATATTTCTCTTCATAACTGATCTGTGGCAGTTTACATAAAGACATTATAGACATCAGTTAAACAGCATGCATACAGCAAAGGCAAGGCTTGAAATACCATCACCCATTCCCACAGGTGAGTGGGAAGCCTGCCTTGGCAAGTGGTGGATCTGACAGGATCCATCTTTGCAGAATTTAATTTTCGCTGTTTATTTGCTTATGACTGATTTTAACACATATGGTTCTAAACTTGAACTGAGTATAAACCAATACAACATTTTTCTGAGGCCGCAGACAGCTTCAGTACCTCTGCTTCTGTTCATGGCTTTGCCAAGCACCAGCAGACTGAAATTAACAAGACTAAGTTCAGTTTCACTGCTGTTGTTCAGACCATGATGGCAACAATGAAACAGTTCAGAATTGTTGTGTATTTGGTTGTCATGGTTTTTGTTCCTATGGCAACTGAGTTAGATTATTAGGGTATAGCCCAGCCAGCTTCGGCCCGGTTAGGCTGTCTGTAAATAAATGGTAGTTTTGTTAGCTGTCTGCTGTCTGCTCTCAAGTGATTTCTTCCTAAACCAGCTGCCCCCAAGGATATAACAGGTATCATTGCTGCTGCTGCTGCTTGGGGAAGAAACTTTGAGGAAAACCAGAGGCAGACACAGAAGTGATTCATGGCCCCTGGAAGGAAGGCTGCCCAAAAATCAAAGTTCAGAGACCTTTTATAGAATAATCTCCTGTTTACAGCACCCAGAAGGCTGGAGAGGGGGTAGATTAGTGGAGACCTTCCCATTTGAAGCAGTCAGGAGATTCTGGAGTAGAGAAGGAAAGACAGAAATCTCAGGACTCAGAGAAGGATAGAGATTCAAATATATAAGACATCTGCTACGTAAAAGTTTATATGGAAAATGGAGGAATGTCCATGGTCAGCTCTTTCCCCTTTCCCAGAAACTAGGAGTTGAATTTCTCATTAGAGTATTTTCCATGGACTTTATTAGTGTTCCCTGCCACCTACCTTTTACCTCTGATTAATAGGTTTAGTCGTGTGATTAATAGGAATCTGGTATATTTTTTAAGTCTTGGGTATAGAGCAGTGTTTCCCAAACTTGGCATGCCACTTGTGTAGGGAAAGCCTCTGGCAGGCCGGTCCAGTTTGTTTGTCCCTACCTTGCTGCAGGTCTGACTGATCACGCCTCCCACTGTCCGCGGTTCACGGCTCCAAGCCAATAGAGGCTACTGGAAGCAACGGCCAGTACGTCCCCCAGCCCGTGCCACTTTCAGCAGCTCCCATTGGCCTGGAGCAGCGAACCGCAGCCAGTGGGAGCCGCGATCGGCCGGACCTGCAGACGCGATAGGTAAACGAACCAGCCCGGCCTGCCAGGGGCTTTCCCTACACAAGCGGCGTCCCAAGTTTGGAAAACACTAATATAGAAAATTGAATTCAGGAGCTTCAGGTTCAGTGTATTCTATATAGGTTGTTATGTCCCACACATTACCACGGTATCTGAACTAAAGGACCATTGATATTAGCAATAGTTAAACTTACACCCTTTTTGTAAGCCCAAGAACTAGAGGATATCAATAATATATATTTGAGCCCATTTGAGATCATATGCAGTAGTCAATAAACTATAGATATTCAGGCCTAAGTCAAAGCAAACATCGATCCTTGATTGTCCAGCAGAGTAATCAGTGGGAAACAGATCAAAACATTCTCATTGAATGATAGGCAATGGGAAGCCCAATCTGTTTTAAGGTCAGATGAATATATTCCAATAAAATATGAAGAGTTTGTTGGATTATGTGTATTTGCTCTTATGTCTGTTCAGAAACGCACCTCCCTAGATAAATTAATCCCAGAACTATATATATCCTAAACCTCTTCAATTGCCAGAGACTAAGGTTTGTTTTGTTTAGTGTCTGTTTTTGTTTTTCCTGTTTCCAGGAGTGCTACAATTTTCTGAAAGACCATAGAAACAGAGCCAGATCCAGGCATCAGCTTATCAAGCAGGTGCTTGGGGTGGCAACTCCGGAGCGGGGCAGCACTTTCTGGTATTCGGCGGCAATTCGGCAGAGGGTCCCTCACTCCTGCTCGGAGCGAAGGACCTCCTGCTGAATTGCCGCAGATGGTGATGGCAGCTTTTTTTTTTTTTTTTTTTTTTGGCTGCTTGGGGCAGCAAAACCCCTGGAGCCAGCCCTGCATAAAAATATGTATCATCAGATAATCTCATATTGCATAGAAGGTCAATAGGTTTACATGTTATACAGAGCACTATGTTGCTGACTTGATATGAGTAATTAGACACGGGTGAGGCCTCATTTCTTGGGAGGCAGAATTAGGGAGGTAAATGGTTCAGCAGACTGGAAACAGAATGTCTTCTAGCTGCGATAAGGGAGAACAACCAGGGAACCATTTACAATGGACAAGATGACAATGGATAAGATAAGCCTGGAAATGAGGTAAAGAGTAAATTGTGTATGCACAGTGCAGGGAACTGAGTATGCTGTACAGGTTCCTACAAAGTGACCAAGCCAATCCTAAAACGTGTGATGCAATGTGTAGTAGACGCAATGTAATGTGTAATTATATAGAGAGAGGAAGCGGTTTGCTGTATAACTTTGGATGTGTGATATGCCCTATACTCCTCCCTTCCCACCCACCCCCATGCTTGAGTCTGATCAACTCAAGTGTAGTTTGATTGTTTGCCAGTAAAGAAACCTCAGTGACAAGTCTGGAGTTGAACTGATTTCTTGGATTCCAAAGAATTGAATAAAGTATCCTTCCAAACCGGAGTGGAAAAGGTCTCAGAGAGAATCCCAAACATCATTGGTGCCCAAACCCTGGAGCCACTTGTCTGGAGCAGGTAAGGTAGCCTTAGTGATGAGCCTGGAGTTAATCCAAAAATCATTCATTTGGAGTAGGTCAAGTATACACCTATTATTGTGAGGGTCACTACCTAACAGGAAGAGAAATGGCACTGGAAGGGTTTAAATGTTTAAATATGAGGAAGTTAGCACCAGACTGGAGAAGCAGGTTAAATCTAGGGTCGACCCTATGAACTCTCCAGAGAAATACTAGGGGGAGATTGGTACTATGTGAAAAAGAAACTCCAGAGAGTGGTATTAAATGGGAGAGGGGAGAGGAGGGAGAGAGAGAGAAAATGCTTGCCAGAGCTTTATGGCAAAGGTTGGCTAAGTGCCATAAATAAATAAATTATTGGCAGAGCACACCAAAAGTCTGTTAAAACAACAAGGAGTCCGGTGGCACCTTAAAGACTAATAGATTTATTTGGGCATAAGCTTTCATGGGTAAAAAGTGAGGCTTTTTTACCCATGAAAGCTTATGCAAAATAAATCTGTTAGTCTTTAAGGTGCCACCGGACTCCTTGTTGTTTCTGTGGATACAGACTAATACGGCTACCCCCTGATGCAAAAGTCTGTTGAATGCCACTAGAAATTTAAAAAAAAATAAAACCCATTGGCAAGCATGAAAAGAACAATAACTGGGGGTGGGGTGGGCTTCAATCTAAAGGGGGAAAACAAACCCAAACCAAGGCAACAGCTTCACAAGGATTAGTTGTGGAGCCTAAAACTTAACAAATGAAATGTGCCAGTTCGAGGGATGAATGCAAAAAGCATACAGAGCAAATCAAAGTTATACAGAAAGAAAAACTAAATGAAAAAGATTCCTGAAAAGTCAGGAAGAAAATGATGTCTGTCACCTATTTGCATAAATCCAAAGTAAAAAGCAACCATTCTTCAAGGACTGTATTTAGTGAGTACAGTTTTGCATGCAAACGGCACTAAGTTAAGAAAGAAGTGCAAAAAAAATTAAAAAAACACAGTAAGCTTAGAACCACCAAGGAAAAGTCAGCTAAAATATGTGTTACTCTAGGTAATAAGATAGAAGAGTTATGGTCCTAGAATTTAGTAGTTGGCAAGGCCTTAAAAAGTATCTTATTAAACAATAAAAGTAAGTAATTTAGAGAAAAGTATGTGCAAAAAAGGAATGTTTGCACAATTAATACTGCAGAGCTCAGAGGGGACTAAATAGCCAGGGGTAATGGCAGTCATAAAGTATTAAAAAGGAAGTTAAAGTGTTTAAAAAATAGAATTCTTGGTTTAAGAATGAATCCCAGTTATGACGGTATAATGCAGTGCAGTCATGCCTGGTGAAATCCTTAGTAATCAAACTAATTATGCACTGGAGAGGTCAGGTGGTAACAACTTAACAGCTCTGCTTTTCCCCCCAAGAACCTTTACAGCCCTTCTGAAAAAAAATGGGCTCTTCCCAATGAATGTGTCTGTAAATAATCAATTGTGCTGGCTGCTGCAAATACAAAGACAATCTAATTTAAATTGTCTGACTATAAACAATTTACTTGAAATCACAAGAGGAAACAGGAATAGCTATATGGTTTAACTGCTTCCAAATGTTCTAGTAAGGAGGTAACCTGGGCACAAAAAAAAAAGGAATAAATTGCAGTGTTAAGTTCAAGAAAAATAAACAAAACAGCAGCTAAAACTGCCTGTCAAAAAAGATAAATGTAACACTCTGCTTACTAAAGTCTGAGATAGCTAAAATGCAGAAGAAAAATAAAGAAGTAAAAAAAGGCAGCAAAACAGATGTTGCTAAAATTCAGCAATTATCAAAGCCCAGGCCAAAAATGTTATCTTGTCTGTAAAAAAAAAATGTATTCAAAGCTTAAATATAAAAATAAAAATTGCAGATTAGAAATGTGTGCCATCTGCTCACCACTTGCAATTTACAAAAGGAAAACTTCAGGAGTGTAAAATGATTTTAGAAAAGAAGGTTCAAAGATTTAACTAGCCGGTTAAACCAAGCAAGTTTAGAAGTTGAAAACAGCTAAAAATCTGCAAAAATAAAATAAATATAATAATAATGATAATTATATTATAATACATAATGTAATTAATACAGCAAATAAAAAAGTAAAGTTAAATTATAAGACATGCAGTGTATACAGGAAAAGAAGCAACAAAATGTAAATAGAACATGCTACTTAATTAAAATTAAAAAGTTGTGTTTTCTTTTTCATATATATGTACCCAGCACAAGGAGGGAAAAAACAGTAAATGTAAAATAAAGCCCAATCACCAGAATCCTATCAAAAAATGCCATCCAAATTGTTTTCTTTTAACAGATTATTAATGATAAATAATTGTGCAACTGTAAATGGTGCAGCAGCCATTCAAAAAATATAACAAAACCTCCAACTGTAAAAATCCCACCCCAAAATTCCATTTAACTGAAGTGTAACAGAAGTGTTACTAAGGGAGTAAAAATCAAAACTATATGGTGACATTTTGTAAATAAAAACAAATATAATGTCCTAGACTGAAAACAAGTCCATATAGTTTAGCATTAAGATGTATTAAAAATATTGTACAAAAAATGTTCAGTTTATATATATCAGAATTATTACGTTTTACCAATCTGAGGTTACCTAAAAAATCATGCCCACCAAAATTTAGTAAAATATAGTTTACAATTGTTGAAAGGAATTTCTGAATAAAAATGTATACTATAGAACCCATAAAAATGCCATGGTAGGGGGCAACTACACCAAAAGAAACTGAATAGGGTTGGTAAGACTAGAGTCTATTTAAAATAGGTTGGGAGAGCCACACAGAGATGCTGTGGAAGCAAGACCAAGCACTTCAAAAGAAAATACCAGCAAATGTTCTGCATCCGTTAAATAAGCAAAACCAACTAATTAATAAAGCTTTGTTAACTGTATATGATGTGTATCAGGTTATAATTGCTTTTAAAAAAACATAACATTAAGTCAATGTGTTCTAATAATAATATGTGTGGTATGTGGGGGTTACATGCTATACAAACCAAATGCAGCCTTAAGTGATATGTAGCAAGAAAACTTGCCCTCTTTTATCACAACAGAAAAGTTTAAAATTTGGTACAAGAAGGGTGACACCATTTGGTGCAGGGTAAGAAAATTAACAAGGGTCCAATACCAGGAAGTTAAATGTGAAATCACTGCAACCCATATGGTGTGGAAGAAGTTTGTTTTCCCTCCTCAAATATTGCTGCAAGACAATTCAAGGTTTGAAAAGCCCCAGACTAGTACTGCTGTTTGCACCAAGGGACGCTTACATTTGCAGATGTAATGTCTTAAACAGAGTTGCTGGCATGTGTGTTCAATATGGGGGAGTAGTCTCCAAATTGCTCAGTAGCATTGAGACACTGGGAGGCTGGTAAAATAAAAACCACCTATGCTGGTAATGACAAGTATTATGTGGTGGCCGAAGAGGACAACTTCTGGTATGGACCCAGAAAATGTTATTTTAATTAGCCTATGTTCTGTTTCAAATTTCCTTGGTAATAAATGGAAAAATACATATGGTGTACCAGGTTTTTTGTAATGTAATAAAAGAAAAGTTAAAATTACAGAGGAATGTTTTAAAGGCAAATATGTTTGCCAAGCCTCCTGGATTGTCCTGGAGTCTCCAGGAATTAAAGATTAATCTTTAAGTAAAGATTATGTCTGTGATGGTGCATCCCATAAGGCTTTATGGAAATGTGCTTAGGAATGTATATATATGACATAACTGGAATATGTTTTATGCTACATATGCCATGTGACATATCTCTGTAAATGTTATGATCTACTGAACCTATTCATCCTATTTGTATGCATGCATCATTTTTGTATTCAAAGTTATGAATATTAACTGTGTAGTGGCTTGATTTGTATGTAGCCTGTGTAAAGCATTTGGTCAGCTTCTTGAGAAAGGAATGTGCAAATTAAGTGCCCAGTCAAAAAAGCACTTAAGGGAAAATGGATCTTGGAGGCTCCAATCCACATAAGAAGTCTACATGAGGACATTCAAGATAGCAGGTAAGCAATGGCTGCTGTCTGTAAAAACTGAGTCATTCATGGACATGTGACTCCAAAATTCCATCTTGGAGCTGGACTTCACATAGGAGAGAGGAGGGGGTCTCCACCCACAAAAGAAAGTCTACTTAAATCCTGGGAGACCCCATCCATTTGGTCTTCAGCTGGCTCAAGAGATAGCCTCTCCAACCCCAAGGATAAATGAAAGAAACTGGAACAAATGACAGTAACTACAGGGGGTGTGAGTGATTGCTAGACCCAGACTAGAAGGAGACTAGTCTGTAAAATGAAGCTTACTGGGTGAGGTTTTTATCTGTATTCAGTTTTTCTTAGACATAGACTTGCGTGTTCTATTTTATTTTGCTTGGTAATTCACTTTATTCTGTCTGCTATTATTGGAACCACTTAAATCCTTAAATACTTTCTGTATTTAATAAAATCACTTTTTACTTATTAATTAACCCAGAGTATGTATTAATACCTGGGGTGGGGGACAAACAGCTGTGCATATCTCTCTATCAGTGTTATAGAGAGAGAACAATTCATGAGTTTACCTTGTATAAGCTTTATACAGGGTAAAATGGATTTATTTGGCATTTGGACCCCATTGGGAGTTGGGCATCCAAGTGTTAAAGACAGGAACGCTTCTTAAGTGGCTTTCAGTTAAGTCTGCAGCTTTGGGGCACTTGGTTCAGACCCTGGCTCTGTTTTGGAGCAGATGGGTGTGTCTGGCTCAGCAAAACAGGGTGCTGGAGTCCCAAGCTGGCAGGCAAAGCAGGGGCAGAAATGGTCTTGGCACATCAGTTGGCAACCCCAAGGGGGTTTCTGTGATCCAAACCATCATAATGTCATGTGATGAAATCTCCAGGAATTTGTCCAACCAAAGTTGGCAACCCTAAAGGCAAAGCAAATGTATAATGTAGGATTATACCCTAGTGGACTATACCTGAGGAGGTGAGCTTGCACTACCTGGTTTGTAGTACTACTAAGCCTAGTATTAATGGTGGTTCAAATAATTACAACTACTGTGATCTTGGCAATGTGTCGCTGGGTAATAAACTTTTAAAAAGCACACAAAAACCCAAACATATAATGCAAATTAAACAAATGCTAATATAAAAAAGAATAATAAAAGCAGCAGAATGTAGGCCTGGCTTGATATGAGTAATTGAACATGAGTGAGGTCTCATTTCTTGGGAAACAGCATTAGGGAGGTAAATGGGTCAGCAGGCTGGAAACAGAATGTTTGCAATATCTAAGATAAGGGGGAATACCAGGGAATCATTTACAATGAACAAAATAATAATGGATAAAATAAGCCCGGAACATAAGATGAGATACAGAGTAAGTTGTGCATGGACAGAGCATGCAGTATAGAGATTGGTTCCTACAAAGTGACCAAGCCAATCCCAAACTGTGTGATGCAACGTATAGTAAATGCAATGTAATGTGCAAATATATATAAAGGAAAAGGTTTACTGTATAACTTTGGATGTGTTGTATGCCCTATGCCCACCCCTGATCAACTCAGTGTAGTGTTGTGACCAAAGTAGAGTCTAACAGAGTTCTTGGGGAACCAAGTGGAAGGGTCTTGGAGGCACCCCAACATATATTTGAGCAGATAATAGCATTACTGCATACTGTGTCGTCACTGTATGATAATCTAGAGGTAATTCTTGTTGGTGCTCTGAAGACAGGTGCTGTTCAGAACCATGCTCAAAGATTCTTGGTGGCAAGAGAGCAAGTAACTTGTCTAAGGTCTCAGGGGCAGTTTATTCTAAGGTCAGAATGGAACCCTGATTTTCTGAGTCACACAAGATCATCTTTCCTTTGCAAGGCAGTAACAGGGATGCAGGCGTGAGAAAAGAGATTCCTCCTCCCCTTGAAAGCCTGCCACTTTTGAAGTAGACTTAGAAACAGGAAAATCAGTCCAGGTTCCACTGCTCCCTTTTGCAAATTATTTGGGAGCAAACCTCTGGCCTTGTGGCCTCTTGAACCTGCACTGGCATGGCATTAAGGTGATACTAGGGGACCAGATGTTGCCAACTTTCCACTCATAGAGCCAAGCTGGGCCAACCACTGTATCTGAGAGAGAATGAGCTCATTTTGGATGCTGGAGTGAGTCTTCTAGTTAGTGGGATCTTCTCTGTTTCTTATGAGTAACAGTCTAGTTTACTGCTGAGATAGGGTTGTGCTGCAGCACAACAAGAGTGGCTGGAATCCACTACAGGAAAAAAGACAGTGAATGATGTAATGATCAAATTCCTAGGTTGGCTTGATGGTGCTGTGATCAGGCACAGGGAGGGGCATAGGTTCTACCTTTATTAGAATTTGTCTGGAGCAATATTTACCTAGCAAGCTGGGTGAGGCTAAATGTTCTAGCCATTCAGTATGAGGTTATCACATGAAAAACCCTTTACCCCATCATGCTGAATGAGGAAAGGGATGGGTAGCAGATTTTGGCTTAAACCTACACCGGGGGTGGGCAAACTACGGCCCGCGAGCCATTTTATGCCAGCTCGCAAACGGCTTGGCCCAGCTCTGGCGCTCCAGCCAGGGTGCTGGGTCGGGGGGGGCAGCACGCGGCTCGGCCCTGCTTTGGCTCTTCAGCTGGGGTGCTGGGTCAGGGGCCAGGCCTACACCACACAGATCGGTCCCACTCCTGTGCTTTGGCCAGGGTGCTCGGTAAGGGAGAGGGGGGCGCACCATGTGGCTCAGCCCTGCTGTGGCGCTCCAGCTGGGGTGCTGGGTCAGGGGGGGCATACCACGCAGCTCAGCCCTGCTCTGGCGCTCCGGCTCGGGCACTAGGTCAGACGGGGTGCACCATGCAGCTTGGCCCTGCTCTGATGCTCCGGCTGGGTGCTGAGTCAGGGGCCAGGCCCACACCACGCGGATTGGTCCAACTCCCTCGCTTTGGCCGGAGTGCTTGGTTGGGGGCTGAGCCACGTGGTGCGGCCCCACTCCAGCCGGGGCTCTGGGTCGGGGGCCACACCCTGAGCCTCTCCCCACACTCCAAGCCCCTACCCCAGCCCCAGCCCTGATTCCCCTCTAACCCTCTAAACCCCTCGATCCTATCCCGGAGCACCCTCCTGCACCCCAAACCCCTCATCCCCAGCCCCACCCCAGAGCCCACATCCCCAGCCAGAACCAGAATGCCTTCCCATCCCGCTGCCCCAGCTGATCCCCCTCCGGCCCTCCGAACCCATTGGTCCCAGCCCAGGGCATCCTCCGGCACTCCAAACCTCTCATCCCCAGCCCCACCCCAGAGCCCTGTCATAAACAGATAGCTAAGGGTTAATGTCTCTTTCACCTGGAAAGGAGTAACCTGAAACACCTGACCAGAGGACCAATCAGGAAACAAGACTTTTTCAAATCTGGGTGGAGGGAAGTTTTGGGTGTGAGTTCTTTGTTCTTTGTCCTGTGTCTGTACCCTCTCGGCTCTGAGAGTGATCTTTCTGTCTCCTGGCTTTCTAATCTTCTGTTTCCAAGTTGTAAGTACAAGGATAGTAAGACAATAAGTTTATATTGTTTTTTTGTATTTACATGTGTGTAGTTGCTGGAATGTTTAAATTGTATTCTTTTTGGATAAGGCTGGTTATTCATTTTTTTCTTTTAAGCAAATGACCCTGTATTTGTCACCTTAATACAGAGAGACCATTTTTATGTCCTTTTCTTTCTTTTTATATAAAGCTTTCTTTTTAAGACCTGTTTGAGTTTTTTCACTGGTTAAGACTAAGGGACGAAGGGAGAGGGAAATCTCTTTGTGTTAGATTTACTAGCCTGACTTTGCATACCCTCTGGGTGAAGGGGGGGAGGGGAGAAATTAGACCTCTCGGTACTTGTGTTTCCAGAACTGGAAGCAGGGAATCTCCTAGGGTCGTCCAGGGAGGAGAGCCTGGGAGGAAGTAACAAGGAAACAAGGGGAGGGGGTTATTTCCCTTTGTTGTAAGACTCAAGGCATCTGAGTCTGGGGGTCCCCCAGAGAAGGTTTTGGGGAGACCACAGTGAGCTAGGCACTGTATAAATCCCTGGCTGGTGGCAGCGTTATCAGGTCCAAGCTGGTAACTAAGCTTGGAGGTTTTCATGCTAACACACATATTTTGGATGCTAAGGTCCAGATCTGGGAAAAAATGTTATGACATGGTGGTAGCGGTGGGATAGATAGAAGAATCCAGAAGCCAGTAGAAACATTATTTTCTTTTTCTCTGCTAGGGCTTTTAAGCAGAGAGAAACAGTTTGGTTTTAAAAGGAACCAGAGAGAATTTTTTTTCTGCTCTCTCTTGCAGTTTTTGGCTTGCATATTAAGCAAGGAACCATTAAGGAACTATTAAGGGTCTTTTGTGAGACAATAGCACTCCCATTGAGAGTCAAGTATCCAGCACAATACACATGCAAATAAAGTGTTTTTTCTGGTTTACTTTACATTTAAAAGATTAGCTAGAGGAAGAAAGGGAAAAAGGCACTGTTGCTAGGCAGACCCCAGGATACAACAGAGCCAGCAGTTCAGACAAAAAACACCGGAGGGCACCCCAACACAAGAAAACAGGAACCATGCCTTCCAAGACAAAAATGGAGGCTGAGGCGCAAATCAAAGACGCAGAGCACAAGCGAAATATGGAAAAAAAAATACAGAAACTAGAAATAAAACAAAAAGAGATGGAACTAAGGGAAAGAGAAAAAGAGGCTACCCACAGGAGAGAGTTGGATCTCCTGAGGGAAACCCACCGGCAGGCCCTGGAATTAGAAAAGGCTAAGCAACATACTCCAGCCAATCCTAACAACCCATCGCCAATCATGGTTCCACATCCCAAGAAATTTCCCACCTACAAGGCAGGTGATGACACCGAGGCCTTCTTGGAAAATTTTGAAAGAGCCTGTCTTGGGTACAGCATCTCTGAAGACCAGTACATGGTAGAATTGAGGCCACAGCTCAGTGGACCTTTAGCAGAGGTGGCAGCTGAAATGCCTAAGGAGAAAATGAACGACTATAAACTTTTTCAAACCAAGGCCAGATATAGAATGGGGATAACCCTGGATCATGCCCGTCGGCATTTCAGAACCCAAAAGTGGAAACCAGATGTGTCATTTCCCAAACACGCCTACTACATTGGAAAGAATTATGAGGCCTGAATATCAGGACACAATGTTAAATCCTTGGACGAACTGCACCTCCTCAGTCAAATGGAACAGTTCTTGGATGGTGTTCCTGAGGACATAACACGGTACATACAAGATGGAAAATCCAAAAATCTCACCGAGACGGGGGAGATTGGAGCCAGATGGATGGAAGTGGCAGAAAGCAAGAAAGCTACTGTCAAGGGGAGCGAATACCCCAGAGGGCACACCGACAGTAAACCCTACAACCGAGGGCAACCAAAGACCCCACCTACAACCCAAGGAAAGCCACAGACACCCTATTCTTCCACCTCACCAGTCTCCAGTAACCCACCTCGACCCAGTGACCAGTCAGCTGAAAGATGCTTTAAGTGTAATGAACTGGGACATTCCCAGCCCAGGGCATCCTCCGGCACTCCAAATCTCTCATCCCAGCCCCACCCCAGAGCCCGCACCCCCAGCCAGACCTCAAACCCCTTCCCGCATCCGTGCACTGATCCCCCTGCCATGTCCCATTTCAATGTGTAACTGATTTCTCATGTTGAAGAACTCCTAGAACGATTAGGGGGAGCAAGGTATCTTTCAATCCTGGACTTAACCAAAGGGTATTGGTAAATCCTCCTGACTCCAAACTCCTGAGAGAAAACCGACTTTCCCACAGCCTTCAGCGTCTTCCACTTCGTAACCATGCCTTTCGACCTAAATGAGGCCACCGCCACCTTCCAGCGATTGATGAATAAGGTCTTGAAACCCCATGCCAAGTATGCCATGGCTTATATAGATGACATTATGGTCTACAGCAGTAACTGGGAGGACCACCTGTGACACTTCGCTGTTGTGTTCCAGGCCCTTCAAGAACCGGCCTCATGGCCAACCCTGCAAAATGCCATCTTGGACAGGATGAGGTGACATATCTTGAGTATATAGTGGGAAGAGGGAAACTGCAGCCACTAATCAATAAAGTGCAAGCTCTGGCAGACGCACCCATGCCGAAGATGAAGAAACAGTGCACTGATTTTTAAGATTAGCAGGATACTATAGAGGCTTCATGCCAGATTTCATGACAATCGCCACCCCCTTCTCTGACCTGACAAAGAACTCTCAACCCCGGTAGGTGCAATGGTCTGATCAGTGTGAAAAGTCTTTCTGGACCCTGAAAGAATAGCTAATGCAGGGACCCATCCTGAGACATCTTGACTTTATGAAAGAGTTCATATTCCAGACTGACGCCTCAGAGGTGGGCTTAGGGGCCATGCTATCCCAAGAAGTGGAAGGGGAAGAACACCCCATGCTGTACCTGAGGTGCAAGTTATTCCCCCAGGAACAGCATTATTCAACAATTGAGAAGGAAGCCCTGGCCATAAAGTGCGCTATTACCTACTGGGGACAACCTTCAAATTAATCACTGATAATGCAACCCTTAGGTGGTTACACAGCATGAAGGATACTGCACTGGTACCTCTCCCTCCAGCCCTACAACTTCTGCTTGTTTCATTGACCGGATGAGACTCACCTTAATGTGGAATTTTTTACTAGGCTGGGAAGGGAGGAGGAGGAGACGGACTGGCCCCCAGGGTCCCTCTTAAAGTGGAGGGTGCGTGACAGGGTGTGCATACCCCACACTAGCCAAGACAGGATTAAACCCATGTTAGGAACAGCAGAAGTTCTGCCCCTTAGGCCAGACTGAGCATGCTCCATATGCTGCAGCAGTATAAAGGGAGGAAGCCCAGCTCATTTGTGGCTGGATACCGGAGGGGAAGGACCTTTTCTGGAAGCTCCCACTGAGGACTGGCTATAGCCCCTGCCTGCATAGATCAGATGCCCCAAGGATCAGCTTGGACCCCTGCAACCAATAGATCCCCAGGAAGTGACTGCTGCTGCAGAGCCTGGAGACCCCGAAACCTCATTGCCTGCCACACCAGAGACAACAGTAGGAAGTGACCCAAGAAGGGTGACAGAGTAGTATCTTCCACCCAGGTAAGCTCAGCATGTTTTGGTGGGATTCCCCGCTGAGCTAGTGACACACTGCTCCGCCACTGCCAGGACCCTGGGTCAGGGCCCAGTGGAGTCAGATGGGCCCGGATCCCCCTACCTGGGATGCCTGTCATCCTTGCTGGTGGCACCTCGGGTGCTGGCTATTAGGCTTGGCTACCCAGCACCAAAGGGCCATGCTATTGACTCTGGCTACTAGGCCTCGCTGCCCTGCACCAAGGGGACGCACTATTGACTCTGGCTACTAGGCCTCACTGCCCTGCACCATAGGGCCGCGCTATTGACTCTGGCTGCTAGGCCACTGTGCCATGGGAACAAGGGCTATTACCTGTACGCTGGTCCTTAGACCCTGGGGTGGACAAGTGGACTTAACGGTGATGTCTGTGTACCCCCGGGATGTCTGTGTGCCCCCGGGACTCCTGTTTCTGGCCGGTTGTTATGCCTGTTGTGATCATGTTGTGATGAGCTAACTTCAGGGAACACTTGGACTCGTAGGTAACAGACATTAGGATTTCTGATATTTAAATGCATAATAAAAGCTGTGGCCAAGCTCTTCAACCTTGGATGGAGTCTTTATTTGCCAACCTTCCTGTTAACACCAGGGTTACATTTAAAAAAAAGAAAAAAACATAAGTGGGCATCAATAGACTGATGCAGCCAGTACATATTTTGCTGAGTTCTAATGTATCTTTGCTGAAGACACTGTACTTTGTGGGGATAGAGTGATAATGAACAATGTCTTCTATAAGCTAGTTTCCAAGTAGCTGAGGGTCTCCGATTTTGAAAAAGGGATCAGATTGGCTCAGCCCTCATTTATTTCCTCCTTGTTGCAAGTTAATTAACAGAGTGAAGGAGTCAACGTGCACTCGGCCTTCTCATACCAGCAATGACTTGACTTTTCTGTAGTGGTAGAAGGCAGATCTCCAACTGGCTTATTACACCAAAGAAAAGTAGATTCCCTGACTATTCCCTTCTGTGCAGTTTAAATACCACCGACTGAGAAACCTTTAAGCAGACACCAGTGTCACAGGTGCTAGTTGCCTGATTGATTCCCTCTCTGAGGAATAAGTTGGCATAGATGTGCATGAGTACCATTTGGCCAGCTGGCATCCAGGGATATCAGCTGCCCTTTCAGGCAGATGAATGGTGCAGCATATTAGCTGTTTGCCAAAGGAGAGACTATCTAGGAGAGGAAAAGAGGAAACATACTTCATAAATTATGTCAGAAGTTTTTATCCTCTTACCATTTGGTTATGGAGCTAACGTTATGTGACAAGCTCATCATCACCAAAAGTCTCTCTCTGACACAGCAGTGAGTTACTTTGAATGGATTCTACAGAGCAGAACAATTCATTGAGGAATGTGCATTCTCTCTAATGGTGGTTAGTGTTGTATATTTTCCCCAATGTGGTCACACCACTAAATAAAATGTGATCTTATAGAATCTCTTTTTTAATAACCTTAAATCCCCAGGCCCCCCAAAATTGACTAATTTTAGGAGCTAAACTAAGTGGCCAAATTTTTGGATGGGATGAGCACCCATAGCTCTCACTGGGAGTCCCCCTGTTGGAGGCAAGATCCTCAGCTGGTGTTAATGGGCAAAGCTCCACTAATGTCAGTAACTCTCCAATCATCAACACCAGCTGAGGATCTGGCAATGAAGTACTAAAGACATGGTTCTCAGTGCTTTCCATACCATGGTCCCATGTTACAACAGAAAAAGTTGCAGGACCCTGATAGTTTTGGGGATCCCCTATCATCTAGACAGAAAGAAACAGAGGGTGGTCATGATCCCTCTGGATCCATCTGTGACTCCCTGTGAGTCATGACCACCACATTGATAACTCATGCTCTAATGCATTTTCTTTGACTTTTATGCCAGGTTATGTTGACAGAATCTGAAAGAAAGGGACAAAGGTTGGTAGAGTAAAGCTATTGTATATACTTTGAAAGACTCACACAGATTAGAAATGTAACAACTTGGCAACGACATTCTGATATTGTGACTTCTTAATAAGTATATATTCATAGCCTCCTTCTTATTCATATGAATTCTTGGGGCTCATTAAATGTACTAGCATGTACTCATTACCATAGAAAATATATTCCTTTCCTCAAGAAGTGTGATGATTATTTTTCATTTAAAACATCCTATTAACTAACTGCTCAGAGTTTGCCAGTCCATCCTGTCTAGTCTATATTTGTCTTGTTTAAATGTAAGCTGCTTGGGGCAGGATCTCTCAGTATTTTGTGGTTATTACTATGCTGAACACATACAAGAAAAAAGATCTTGCGGTGCTTTTCTGAATGCCAGATATGTCTGGGGATGTGAATGCTCATTGTTCATTCTCCCAGCATCTCACACCCTTTAGCTGAAGTGTTTTAATATATTTCTGCTGAAACTTAACTGCCAGTGAATTAACAACAAAATTAAAGAGAGTAAATGGTGATTTCTGGCCGGCAGTGTGCCTCTGAGCCCCATGTAGTATATGTTATCTACCATTGGACACTCCAGATAAGAGACTGTTTTTCCCCCACCATTACTACTAATGTTGTATGGCTCCAATCAGCATCTGAGCACCTTTTGTGATTTTGAGTCTGCAAATTTACATCCTGACTCAGCAAAAAAAATTACACACCTGATTAACTTTATTCATGCATGAAGTCCCACTGAAATCATTGAGACTATTCACTTGAGCAACACCATGCACATCTGTGTTTGCAAGATCAGGACTCCAGTGGTGCATTAACACAGTGGGTTTGCATTTAATTAAAAATACAAATCTATATGATGCTTCACAGATGGGCCTCGGTGACCCCAGCTAGTGTAATTTTTTCTCTTCATGTAAAAAGTTAATGTAAGGCTCTGTGATGCAAAGTAGGAAAACATTCAGTGTTGCAGCCAAAAGAATCTCATTTGGAATCCCAAAGGAATTTGACCCATCCAAGCAAATGCACTTTAGCCTGATTATGTAGCTGTCAATTATATCATTGTTTCCTGCATTAAGTTTACGTGGGCTAGATTCTATACTACAACAACAAAAAATCCACCTCAGTGAAGTGTTGTACCTTTGCCTATCTACCAAACAAGTGAATATTGAACATGTATTAGTAATCCAAGTCTTTCTATTCAATTTTGTCAGTCATATAACTGGTAAGTGTCCAAAGTTGAAGGCTGAAAACAAAGCTACTGCCATTACTTGGTTATGTAATGGGAAGGATATGATATTGTTTAAACAGGTTTTGATGAATTATGGGATACTGCACTCCACTTTTCTTCTGTATACTTGCTAGGGCTGAGGGCTGCAGCCTGCTACAGCTTGCATAACATTCATGGCCTTGACGTGCATGTCCGTGTGAGAAGAAGACAATGGATGACTAGGATAGCTATAAAGAGATTCCTGGAAATAAGGATGGACTTCAAACATTTGAAGGTTCAGTTTAGTTATCAAAAGCCCTGAACATTTTCTGAGGGGAACCCCCATCACCATTTTTTAACTAGCTCTACCAGGGTCTCCTTTAACCTTTCACATTACTATTACATAGGTCTATGTAAAATTACATTTTCAGGCATTTTCTGTAGGCTGAAAGAAGCTCTTCTAAATTCTTGTGAAGTGTTACTCTCACACAATTCATGTTATCAAATATTCCATGGGTCAAGAAGTGGAAAACGCTCTGACTCCCAGTCAGCTCATTCTCTGGTAAGCTTCTAAGGCCTCAGGCATGGAAATACCCAAAATAGGCTCTCTTGGTATAGGGTGGTCAGATTGTAGGCTGCCCAGAGATAGAAAAAAAATCTAGTTGTACCCCTGCCCCCAAATAGACTTAAAACTAAGGAGTTCTGTGCAGCAGTACTTTCCTAAGAGATAGAGAAGTCATTTGATAGCCATCCCAGTTCCCATATTAAATATCTCTACTAGCTTCCCTTTCCTTCTCCCTGTAGAAAAGAACCCAGCTGCCTGGTAAATAAGGTTGAGCTATCAGCATCCAAAAACATCTAAAAAGAGCTCTCCAACCTTGAAACTCTCATTAATAACCAAACTTCCATACAAACGGCCTTCACTAAAATAAGACAGGAGATCTACATTACTCACTTCACCTCTCTACAAAGGAAAAAGGACTGTAAGCTGTCTAAACTCCTACCTGCCTCATGGGGCCACAACCGTGGTACCCCCAACCCACCGAGCAATATCGTCAATCTATCCAACTACACACTCAGCCCAGAAGAAAAGTCTGTCCTATCTTGGGGACTCTCTTTCTGCCCTGCCACCCCCACCAACATGATACAGTTCTGCGACGATCTGGAAGCCTACTTTCGCCATCTCCGACTCAAAGAATACTTTCAGGACAACACTGAACAGCGCACTGATACACAGGTACCCTCTCACCAACAGCACAAGAAGAAGAACTCCACATGGACTCCTCCTGAGGGTCGAAATGACAGTCTGGACCTATACATTGAATGCTTCCGCCGACGTGCACAGGCAGAAATTGTGGAAAAACAACATCGCTTGCCTCATAACCTAAGTCGTGCAAAACACAATGCCATCCACAGCCTCAGAAACCACTCTGACATTATCATCAAAGAGGCTGATAAAGGAGGTTCTGTTGTCATCATGAACAGGTCTGACTACCAAAAGGGGGCCGCCAGACAACTCTCCAACACCAAATTCTACAGGCCACTTCCCTCAGATCCCACTGAGGAATGCACCAAGAAACTGCAACATCTACTCAGGACACTCCCTACACTAACACTGGAACAAATCAACATACCCTTAGAGCCCCGACCAGGGTTATTCTATCTACTACCCAAGATCCACAAACCCGGAAATCCTGGACGCCCCATCATCTCGGGCATTGGCACTCTCACTGAAGGACTGTCTGGATATGTGGACTCTCTACTCAGACCCTATGCCATCAGCACTCCCAGCTGTCTCCGTGACACCACTGATTTCCTGAGGAAACTACAGTGCATTGGTGACCTTCCAGAAAACACCATCCTAGCCACCATGGATGTAGAGGCTCTGTACATGAACATCCCACACACAGATGGAATACAAGCTGTCAGAAACAGTATCCCTGATGATGCCACAGCACAACTGGCTGCTGAGCTCTGTGCCTTTATCCTCACACACCACTATTTCAAATTTGATGACAATATATATCTCCAGATCAGTGGCACTGCTATGGGCACCCGCATGGCCCCACAATATGCCAATATTTTTATGGCCGACCTGGAACAATGCTTCCTCAGCTCTCGTCCACTCACGCCCCTTCTCTACCTCCGCTACATTGATGACATCTTCATCATCTGGACCCATGGGAAGGAGACTCTGGAAAAATTCCACCATGATTTCAACAGCTTCCACCCCACCATCAACCTCAGCCTGGACCAATCTACACGGGAGGTCCACTTCCTGGGCACCACGGTGCAAATAAGTGATAGTCACATTAACACCACCCTATTCCGAAAACCTACCGACCGCTATGCCTACCTTCATGCCTCCAGCTTCCATCCCGGGCACATCACACGATCCATTGTCTACAGCCAAGCACTGAGGTACAATCGCATCTGCTCTAACCCCTCAGACGGAGACCAACACCTACAAAATCTCCACCAAGCATTCTCAAAACTACAATACCCACATGAGAAAATAAGGAAACAGATCAACAGAGCCAGACATGTACCCAGAAGCCTCCTACTGCAAGACAAACCCAAGAAAGAAACCAACAGGACTCCACTGGCCATCACATACAGTCCCCAGCTAAAACCCCTCCAACGCATCATCAGAGATCTACAACCCATCCTGGACAACGATCCCACACTTTCACAGGCCTTAGGTGGCAGGCCAGTCCTCGCCCACAGGCAACCTGCCAACCTGAAACACATTCTCACCAGTAACTGCACACCGCACCATAGTAACTCTAGCTCAGGAAGCAATCCATGCAACAAACCTTGATGCCAACTCTGCCCACATATCTACACCAGTGACACCATCACAGGACCTAACCAGATCAGCCATACCATCACCAGTTCATTCACCTGCACGTCCACCAACGTAATATACGGCATCATATGCCAGCAATGCCCCTCTGCTATGTACGTCGGCCAAACTGGACAGTCGCTACGGGAAAGGATAAACGGACACAAATCAGATATTAGGAATGGCAATATACAAAAACCTGTAGAAGAACACTTCAACCTCCCTGGCCACATTATAGCAGACCTTAAGGTGGCCATCCTGCAGCAAAAAAACTTCAGGACCAGACTTCAAAGAGAAACTGCTGAGCTTCAGTTCATCTGCAAATTTGACACCATCAGCTCAGGATTAAACAAAGACTGTGAATGGCTTGCCAATTACAAAACCAGTTTCTCCTCCGTTGGTTTTCACACCTCAACTGCTAGAACAGGGCCTCATCCTCCCTGATTGAACTAACCTCATTATCTCCAGCTTGCCTGCATATATATACCTGCCCCTGGAAATTTCCACTACATGCATCTGACGAAGTGGGTATTCACCCACGAAAGCTCATGCTCCAAAACGTCTGTTAGTCTATAAGGTGCCACAGGATTCTTTGCTGCTTTTACAGATCCAGACTAACACAGCTACCCCTCTGACACTATCAGCATCCAGTGGATCAACTGGAGATCCTCTGTTACCCATCAAATCCTTTTAGTAGGCAAGTGGTTAGCACCGATCCCTCCCATATACTCAGAAGCCCATAAAAATTATGCTTTGAATTTCCAAGGAAAAGTCACATTTGGGTTGAGACCAAGCTTGGAAAGTTTCACCACATAGGAATACGTTTTAGGAAATTGTAAGTGAAATGCAGGGGTTTGAAATAGAAGTCTTCATCTAGTGTGAACTTATTAAAAGTTCTGTCTTGAAATGCCAAATCCTTGATTTATATTCCATTCATGTGTAAATACCATCCAATGTGTATTTACTTCTGAATACAAAAGCAACTCCCTTCCCCACTCACACAGATACGGACTAGCTATTCAGATGTAACCCCCAAGGAGCTTACCTTGGCTCCTGGGTCTCTGTGTGCTAGTAATTCGGGGAGACATGCTGTCCCTGGGAGGAAGGGGGAACAAGGGCAGACTCAGAGCCTGCTAGGCAACCAAGAGGGGTGAGGAGAGACACTGTTTCAAGTAATAGGGGCCCTGCTGGCTGTGGAAGAATAGCAGGTGTGCATGGTTGGCTACCAGAACGCCTGCTCAGGGAAGGGGCAGTTTCTGAGAGAAAGGAGGGGGTATTATCAGCGTGGGCACCAGTGACTGTGAGAGTAGTGTTTTACCCAGTTATGTTATACATACTTCCTGTTTAATATAATTACTCTGGTGAATATATTGCGCATGTTTGTTTATCTTATTTCTTGGGAGTCTCCAATAGGGTGACCAGATGTCCTGATTTTATAGGGACAATCCCGATATTTTGGGGGTTTTTTTATATGGGCTCCTATTACCTCCCACCCCCATCCTGATTTTTCACATTTGGTACCTGGCACCCTAGTCTCCAACTATCTGGAAAGTAAGTGCAAAGAAGGAGGAATGGGGGATGGAGGCACTCACAAATAAATTCATAGGGGAAGAAAACAAGGAAGTTACACTCTGCTGAGCTGGAGGCAGGATCCTGATGAATCCAGGCCTGTCCATCAAAACCCATAAGGAGACTGGCATTAAAGGAGGCAAACAAGTGCATCGGGGTGCCACATAGGCATCTATTCTAACAATGCAAGTCCAGTATTTACCACACTTCTCCCAGTGGCCTGGCTGTCCCCCATTATCCACTATGTAATGAAAAGTCTAGATTCCCTAGGCCTGACCTGACAGTCACTGAAGTCAATGGATGTTTTCAGTGAGTTTGGTGATCATTAAGTTTGGTCCTTAGTCACTGCAACTAACCTGCTTCCCTCTCTGTGGAAAGACTTACCACCTCCAGTTCTTTCTTCTTGCCCACCTCCTTTCTCCCTACTCCAGAGACTGTCTTCTACCTGATCCCGCCTGCAACCATTTCCACATAGCCAGAGACTCCCTCCCTCAGATTTGTCTGACTGCTTCCCTTTGCCCCTCCATTAGAGCACTCCAGGTAGGCTAGCCTCCCACTGTTCCAGGTTCATATTTAGCAAATACCCAGGTCAGCTATTAGGGTTTCAGTAGAAAATCCAAATATGTGGCATGTCTTTTATATTTAACCATTCCCCAAAGCCACATTAAAGTACAATCTCTGTGGTACCTGCAAATTTGCAAACTTACATGTGTCTATATTTTTTCATGCTGTGGCAGAATTAAATTAGTCAAAAATCACATACTCTTCTACATTAACATCTCAGCCATGTAAGAGAACAGGAATTTAATGCCATGGCACTATAATCTCCATCTAAATTTACTGGGAATACTTATCTATTTTCTCCCAAACAGCATCAGACATTAATCCAAATCGATCCAGTACAACAGCATGCTGTTCAAGTATTAAGGCAAAAAGGCTCTGCTCTTAAGATTCTAAAGTGACAGTGAAATGTGTTAAGTTTGGGAGTGTCTGGATTTATTCATCAGCAAGGACAGTGTTATACAGTGAAAATGCCATACGATAACAAGATGGTAATGGAACTTGCAACTGAAGAAAATGAAAAACTCCAATCTAGCTAAATGCACAATGATTTTTTTTAAAGACTACAGAGAACTGGTGACTATATCTATATTTTCAAGCCATTCTCAGCCAAAATACAGTATGAAATGCTGGAATCTAAGGGCCTCATCCAGCAAACACTTACACATATGAGTCACTTTAAATTACTTGCATGAATATATTTTGCAGCATTGGGCACTGAAGTTGAAAGCAGATTGAAATAGCTATTTGATTAATATTTTAACTTATACTGGGGAGAGCATGAAATCCAAAGACTTTATTATTAACCAGGTATCTCATCTAAATAAAATTCAGACTGATCATTCATCTTCCCATTTTACACAAAGTCCTGTTTTCCTTCTCTTTACATGTATAATTAATTTTATTATACACTTGATACATCTTATATTTATTATACATCTTTTTAACAGATCCTTTATAAAGAGATGAGTTCACCTACGCTGGGTTTTTTTGTTCACTGTTATAATGGAAGCCCTGTAATTTAATTGTTTTAATAGACATGATAAATGTGTTTGACACATGCTAGACAATGTTTTGGCTAGTGCACTCATGCATACAAAATGGACATTTCCCTTGAGAGCAGATGCATCACTGCATACTGCTCCTGTTAAAAGGACAGTGGGCTTCATGGTGGTCTAATTAACAGAAACAACAACAGTGGTAACATAAGCATAACATTTAAGCATCTGCTCAGTCTGGGTGATCTGGGTAGATAATGCTTATTGCTTTTCAGAATTTTAAAGAACTAATAAAAATGACAAAGGAATAACAGGCCCGATCCAAGGCCCACTGAAGTCATCAGAAAATTCGCTTGACTTCAGTGGGCTTTAGATGAAGCCCCAAGAGAGTTAATCAAGGAAAGACAACATGTAATGCTCCAGCAACAATTAATCCATTTGAAGTCTACAGGCAATGCCTACAGTATGTTATTGTGGAAATGAGCAATTTTGTTTTGCACAGTTCAGAAAAGCTCATTTTGGTTTCATGTTATGGTTGAATTCTTTTTTTTTCCAATATCCTATTCACTTTAGTAAATATGCAATTCCAGTGTGAAAACATGCATATTCTCTTCACAGAGCAATTTCATAGAAATAGTTATATTGAATGTAACAGTGCCAGGGCTGCAGAAAAGTAGTGTGCAAAATGATGTTTGCATGAGCAAATAGACACCAAGCCACATAAAATGGATAATCACTCATGTAAAAAACTGTGTGTGCCTCCATGGGCAGAATTTGTAGAAAGTGCAGATGTGACAAACACTCTTGAAAATTTCTTTCCACATGAAATCTCTTTCAGGACAATTTACAGTACTCAGGAAGAAAGGTATCAGTCTAATTCCAATTCAGGCATTTTATTGAATTTAATTCTTGTCCTCTTTTTAATGGCAGAAAGAGAACACTTCCAAACTGAACTATTCAGTGCATTGTCCATGATCACAGGGTTTAGAACAGCACTAAGATCTATCTAAAGTCCACCTTTCTTCCCACATCCTGTCTCATGTCTCTAACTCAAAGTGTAACTTGGCTTTTAGTTCTGCTGTTTGACCTCCCTAGGTGCTCTGTCGTGGGTCCATGTTTCTGAAACCTTGGCCAGAGTCCAAATTTGATGAGCTTCCAGGTGCAATACAACATCTGTCTCTTCAGCTGGACCTGTGATTGACCAATGGATCACCATTGCAGTGGGTACGAAGGGAAGCAGTCATCTTGTAAAGACCTACAGTATATCAAGTCAAATTTAGTCTTTGATTTTAATTGATATATAGTCGGGTACCTACATGTTGAGGTCATGGTTGCACTAATAAGCCCTTAAATACATACACATATAGAACCAGATCCTCAGTCGGTGTAAATTGACGTAGTTCCATTTACTTTTTTTAAACTTTGCCCTGTTATACCAGCTGAGATGTTTTATAGTGAAGTCCTTTCACAGAACACCTAGCAGAAACTCACAGTGAGTTCTGTTCTGCAAGCTACTGAGGGCCATCCATTCCCACTGAGGTATACACAATGTGTCAGCTGAGTTGACAGCTCTCAGCATCTTTCTGGATCAAGCCTTATAACAGGGATTAATGGATTTTTTTTAAAGCAGTGAAAGCAGAAGGGACTTCCATTCTACACCCACACAAATGGAGTTTCACTATACCCAAGATTATGATAGCCAAATCCCGCTGTATAATTTGTAATTTCCCTTCTTCATTCATCCCCATGTGCTTTCTGTGCACACAATATATTATTCCTGATGCCCTTCTCTGAAGTGTGTGCAGATTCATTATGCCACAGTTGTGCAGAGATGGTGTCTGTGTTGTGTTGCTAGGCAACTTCTGAAAAACCAAATCCCCAAGCAGGTCACCTGCACAGGCATACCTGCCTGCAGCTCCAGCTATGTTTGTTTAATTAAAACTCCTACCCCTTAACAACGAGCTGGCTAGAAAGTCAACAGCCCCAATTGATTACAACTGCATTAACCAATCTGCCCACGGTATGTTTTCATTTAATATTTCAATGCGCTGGACTCCCACGCTGCGCTCACTTTGACTGACATCACGGAAAGAGTCTCAGAGCAAAATATGGACTGATCCTCTTGAACGTTGCAGGAGTTGAAAGCAAGCTGTCAGGACTGTCTCTTCCCATTATGAATGCACCCTCGGCACAGCATCCTGCAGTCACATGACAAATACCCATAACAACACAATTTCCTCCAAATAGGGATTGAAGTGTCATTTTATACAACTGAACAATTGAAAATATGTAGAGAAAATTTGCTTTGGTTTATTGATAAAAAAATAATGGTGATGGCATAGTCTCTCATTTACACTTTCTATCCCTACATGGTTTTCTGTTCATTGTTATTACTATTGTGCCAATTTATTCCTTTCATATATTTCCAAATTCCTCAAAGACTCCATTGTATCAAGCAGAAGGCATTGGCACTAGCCTGGCAAACTGCAACTCCCAGTTGGAGGTAGCAAAGCCTTGACATTATTCTAGCATGTGCCAGCAGTGCTCGTTCACTAAGAGCTCATTCTTGGATTTTCTTCTCTCTTGGGAATAACTATACATCGACCATATGCTTTGCAAAAAGCTCCACTCATGATGCTATGACAGATTCATTTTTAATATCTGTAAGGCATGGCTTTCTAAGTGGAATTTCATGTAACCATGCATTTTCCTATTTTCTTCAAGTGCTATTAGGATTGTGAAAGAGGCTCTTAAACAGGACTGAATGCATGAAATCACCAATAGAAAAGCATGTCATTATGCACATATATACATAAATGTTTTTCCATTGGAATAGTATAACTTGCCAGAGTAAAGACTGAGTACTCTAGGATGAAACTGTGAGATGGGAATGAAACCTGTGTTACGATATTTTTAGGAGCTGCTTTTGAAACCAAAGGGCCTCTGATCTCACTCACACCAATGTAAATCCTTACTAACACCCCTTCTGTGAACCAAGTTATTTCAGTTTAAAACGACAGTGAGATTGGAATTAGCCTCACAATGTAGAAAGCGCTCTCATTTTAAGTGTAGAGAGTGAAATATTTTAAAATTTAACTCAAGAACAAGAGATCCTTTCTGTGCTCTGAATAAAGAAACTTTCTATTCCCATTTCTGATGTTATGGGAATAATTCAGGTTAGTTTTGAATTTGGTGATTAAGGAATGTGTACTTGTAACTGTGGGTAAAAAAAAAAGGTTAAGAATGTGTTTTGTGATGGCTGCTCTTAATGATGTCAGCTTTTCAGAATTAAAGTGACACGAGAAAAATGTCACTACTGGAAGGTCTTCTAATGGCAGGCTTAGCATTGTGAAAGTGCTTACTGGACTATGTACTGTGAAAGTGTTAGCTGCAATTCAGAAACCCATGATGAATGTTATAGTTGCCTTGTATCTGTTACTGGATATACTACAGAGTAGATATACAGTATATAATTTATATTATTTAAACCAGTCTATAGAGATAACATGCAATATGATGCCTATAGGTAGTGGTGGGGATTGAACTCCAGAGCTCTGCAGCTACAACCATGAGCCTCTACAGGTAGAGACAAAAAAAAAACAAAAAAAACAACTCTCTCCCTGCTCAGTTTGCTAAAAGGCTGTAACAGATTCTTAAACTTCTATGCATTCCAACCACTAGAGAGGGACAGCGTGCCAAAATGCATAAACATGAGTTACAAACATGTGCAATTATGACAATATATTTTTATCTGTGATCATTCTATTTTACAGTTTGCATGATCATCCTTCCCAACTCAGCAACAGAGCAAAGCAAAAATGTAACCAATCATTTAAATCAGCTTCTGTACCAGATGACTGGAGGATAGCTAATGTGATGCCAATTTTTTTAAAAGGGCTCCAGAGGTGATCCCGGCAATTACAGGCCTGTAAGCCTGACTTCAGTACCGGGCAAACTGCTTGAAATTATAATAAAGGACAATTTTGTCAGACATATAGATGAACATAATTTGTTGAGAAAGAGTCAATATGGTTTTAGTAAGGGGAAATCATGCCTCACTAATCTACTTGAATTCTTTGAGGGGGGTAAACAAGCATGTGAACCAAAGTGATCCAGTGGATATAGTGTACTTAGATTTTCAGAAAGCCTTTGACAAGGTCCCTCACCAAAGGCTCTTATGCAAAGTAAGCTGCCATGGGATAAGAGGGAAGGTCCTCTCATGAACTGGTAACTGGTTAAAAGATAGGAAACAAAGGGTAGGTATAAATGGTCAGTTTTCAGAATGGATAGAGGTAAATAATGGTGTCCTCCAGGGGTCTGTTCTGGGACCAGTCCTATTCAACATATTTATAAATGATCTGGAAAAAGGGGTAAACAGTGAGGTGGTAAAATTTGCAGAGGACACAAAATTACCAAAGATAGTGAAGACTCAGGCAGACTGTGAAGAGCTACAAATGGATCTCTCAAAACTGGGTGACTGGGCAACAAAATGGCAGATGAAATTTAATGTTGATAAATGCAAAGTAATGCATATTGGAAAGCATAATCCCAACTATACATATAAAATGATGGAGTCTAAATTAGGTGTTACCACTCAAGAAAGAGATCTTGGAGTCATTGTGGATAGTTCTCTGAAAACTCAATGTGCAGAGGCAGCCAAAAACGCTAACAGAATGCTGGTAATTAAGAAGGGCTAATAGGCAGGAATGGCGTCCCTAGCCTCTGTTTGCCAGAAGCTGGGAATAAGCAATAGGGGATAGATCATTTGATGATTACCTGTTTTGTTCATTCCCTCTGGGGAACCTGGCACTGGCCACAGTCAGAAGACAGGATACTGATCTAGATGGACCTTTGCTCTGACCCAGTAGGGCTAGTCTTATGTTCTTACGTTAACTCCTAGACCACCTCGCAGGGCCAAGTATATCATCATATTAGACTTAACAAACCTGCACTGGCCCACTCATGCCAGAGTTCTGAGACCCCTTTCCACCCCCTTTGGGGTATACCACTTTGAACCATGCCTTTCGGCCTCTACAGAACTTCCACCATCTTTGTGACTGATGGGCTGGGTCCAGGGGTGGCTCTAGACATTTCACCGCCCCAATCACAGCATCATGCCGCGGGGGGCGCTCTGCCAGTCGCCGGTCCCATGGCTCTGGTGGACCTTCCACAGGCACGCCTGCGGGAGGTCCACCAAAGCTGTGGGACCAGCGGACCCTCCGCAGGCATGCCGCCAAAGGCTGCCTGCCTGCCGCCCCCCCCAGCGGCCAGCAGAGCGCCCCCCGCAGCATGCTACCCCAAGCACGCGCTTGGCGTGCTGGGGGCCTGGAGCCGCCCCTGACTGGGTCCTCCATCCACATAGTTCATACAATGACGCCTATTTAGCCAGGATTGGGAGTCCCATCTGGAACAAGTGGCTGTGGTCATCCGATTGTTACAGGAGGCTGGGCTGACAGCGAACCCATCAAAAATGTAAAATTGGAAGGATGGAAACTACTTACCAGAGATATATGCTGGGGCAGGACCAGGTCCAGCCCCTGGCTGAGAAACTCCAGGACTTAAAATCCTGCCCTATCTCAATAATGAAGAGATAGGTTTGGAGCTTTATAGGTCTCATGGGCTATTATTGCAGATTTGTGCCTATTCACTGACCTGCTTAAAGATAATGGCCTAGAAAAGTCCACAGGTCTGAGGAATGTGAGAAGGCCTTCTAGACACTGAAGGATTGCCTGTGTAGGGCACCAGTCCTGTATGGTCCAGATTTATCAAAAGAATTCATGTTACAGACAGATGCTTTCGAAACAGGGTTTGGGGCCAGTTATCCCAAGAAATAGATGGATGGGATCGTGCTATATATTAGCCAGAAGCTATTTTCAGGGGGAAAGGCCTACTCTGTCATTGAGAAAGAAGGCCTAGACGTGAGTAATAGATGCGCTCCAATATTACCTCAGGAACCAGTTCCTACATGTCCCCCTCAGGTGATTAAATGCCATGAAGGACACAAACACCATCTGTCATAAACATACAGCTAAGGGTAGCATAAAATCCCTCCTTACCTGTAAATGGTTAAAAAGCTCAGATAACCTGGTTGGCACCTGACCAGAAGGACCAATGGGGAAAGAAGATACTTTCAAATCTGGGGGCAGGGAGGCTTTGTTTTGTGCTGTGTGGGTGTCCTCACTGGAGACAAAGGGAGAGACCAAGCAAGTAATCCAGCCTCCACTGAAATAATAATCTAATATTACAGAAATAGTAAGTAATAGCAAGGAGATGCATTAGAGTATCTTTTGTTTTAGCTTGTGAATTTTCCCAGTGCTAAGAGGAAAGTTTATTCCTGTTGTTGTTGTTGTTTTTTTTTCTAACTTTAAAGTTTTGCCTAGAGGGGAAATCCTCTGTGTTTTGAATCTTTTGTTACCTTGTAAAGTTATCTTCCATCCTGATTTTACAGAGGTGATCCTTTTATCTTTAAATAAATTCTTCTTTTAAGAACCTGATTGATTTTTCATTGTTGTTAAGATCCAAGGGTTTGGGTCTGTATTCACCTGTATCAATTGGTAAGGATATTATTCTCAAGCCTTCCCTAGGAAAGAGTGGTGGAGGGCTTGGGGGAATATGACTCCAAGTGGTCCTTTCCCTGATTCTTTGTCTAAATCACTTGGTGGTGGCAGCATACTGTTCAAGGACAAGGTGGAATTTGTGCCTTGGAAAAGTTTTTAACCTAAGCTGGTAAAAATAAGCTTAGGGGGTCTTTCATGCAAGTCCCCACATCTTTACTCCAGAGTTCAGAGTGAGGAAGGAACCCTGACATCATCCTTCCAGCCCTAATGATTTAAAGCCCAACATCAAAAAAGAAAGCACACCCAACTGTGGATTTTTTTTTCTCAGGAGGGTGAAGGATCTGTCTTGGGTACTGTCTTGAAAGGGAGAGTGTGTGCCGGGGTATACAGACCCTACACTGACCAGGATGGAGTGAATTAAAGCCAGTGAGCCCAATCAGCCCTATCCCATTACACCTATGCAGAGATCAAGCCTGGAAGGAGAAGATAAGAGAGGAAAAACCCAGGTCAGTGGTGACTGATAGAGAGGGACCAGACCTCTTGAGCTAGCACTGGGAAGGAAGGTTCAACTGGGGCTAGAGACTCCTAAGTATCCAAGAGTCCTTGGGGGCAAGTAGGCCTGGTGTGGAAACTTTTTGTTTCTTTTGATCCCTATAACTAATTTGGCTTTCCTTTGTTTTCAGAGTCAGCTGGGGGACTGTAACAAAATGAATGAACTGAATAAACAGACCTCCTCTGTTTCAGTCAGAGTCCCTAGGCTGGAATGCAGAGTAGAGGTCAGGCCTGGCTTCCCTTTCTGGCCCCCTTAGGACAGGGCATGAAAATCCCTGAAGCCAAGGGCTGATAGGTCCCAAAAGCCTGAAGTTTGGCCTAACCTCTGACATTATGTTGCCAGACTATTGGCATATCGGACTCAGGTTGCCCCAGAAGGGGCAGGACTTAAAGTGACCCAGCTGGAAGGCCAAGTCACAAGAAGAGGCAGACCACTGCAGTCCTAGAGCCACTGTTGACAGGGCACAACAAAGGAGGAGAGACGCTAAACCACATCCAGATATAAGAGGGGCATGCCTGCAGCGAGTAGACCCTTTCACAGGAACAGGACAAAAGAAGGGGCACATGGACTAATATAGGGTTCTATCTGGTACAATATCATGGCAGGGAGTGTGGAAACCTGTCAGAAATACATGACAAGGAAAGGTGTAGAGTTATTACTCTGTGATAGGAAAGGAAAGAGGAAACTATCCAGTCCCAATCTTAGGGTACGTCTACACTACAGGATTATTCTGATTTTACATAAACTGGTTTTGTAAAACAGATTGTATAAAGTCGAGTGCACGTGGCCACACAAAGCACAATAATTCGGTGGTGTGCGTCCATGTACAGAGGCTAGCGTCGATTTCTGGAGCGTTGCACTGTGGGTAGCTATCCCGTAGCTATCCCATAGTTCCCGCAGTCTCCCCCGCCCATTGGAATTCTGGGCTGAGATCCGAATGCATGATGGTGCAAAAACAGTGTCGCGGGTGATTCTGGATAAATGTCATCACTCATTCCTTCCTCCGTGAAAGCAACGGCAGACAATCATTTCGCGCCCTTTTCCCTGGATTGCCCTGGCAGACGCCATAGCATGGCAACCATGGAGTTTGTTTTGCCTTTTATCACTGTCACCTTATGTGTGCTGGATGCCGCTGACAGAGGTGGTACTGCAGCGCCACACAGCAGCATTCATTTGCCTTTTCAAGGTAGCAGAGATGGTTACCAGTCATTCTGTACCGTCTGCTGTGCCATTGTAAATTGGCGATGAGATGACGGTTATCAGTCGTTCTGTACTGTCTGCTGCTGTCATGGGTGCTCCTGGCTGACCTTCGCTGAGGTCGGCTGCGGGTGCAAAGACAAAAATGGGAATGACCCCCTGGGTTATTCCCTCCTTTATGTTGTATCTAAAAATAGAGTCAGTCCTGCCTAGAATATGGGGCAAGTGTACTAGAGAACCAGTGTCCCAGAGAGTACAGCCGCTCCATGTCAGATCCCGCAGAAATGATGAGCTGCCTGCCATTTGAGGGGGTGCCCCTGCAACAACCCCACCCATTGCTTCCCTCCTCCCCCAACCCTCCTGGGCTACCGTTGCAGGGTCCCCCCATTTGTGTGATGAAGTAATAAAGAATGCAGGAATAAGAAACACTGATTTTTAGTGAGATAAAATGGGGAGGCAGCCTCCAGCTGCTATGATGGTCATTAAACGGTGGAGGGGAGAGGAGCCCAGCAGGACATTAAACGGTGGAGGGGAGAGGAGCCCAGCATCCCGCTGCTATGATAGTCCAGGCAGTACAGAATCTTTTCTTTAGACATGAAAGGGGGGGAGCTGATGGAGCTCAGCCCCCAGTTGCTATGATGAGGACCGTTACCAGCCGTTCTGTACCATCTTCCAGGAATAATCGGGAGTCATTCCTATTTTTACCCAGGCACCCCCAGCTGACCTCATCTGAGGCCAGCCAGGAGCACTCACAGGATGATGACAAGGGATGGCTACCAGTCCTTCTAGACTGTACCATCTGCCACTGGGGAAGGGAGGGGAGAGGATGCTGCTGTTCAGTGCCGCAGCACGGCATCTACCAGCAGCATGCAGTAGACATACGGTGACATTGAAAAAGTCAAGAAATGATTTTTTTCCCTTTTCTTTCACAGTGGAGAGAGGGGTGTAAATTGACGACATATACCCTGAACCAGCCCGGACAATGTGTTTGACCCTACAGGCATTGGGAGCTCAGCCAAGAATGCAAATACTTTTTGGAGACTGCGGGGACTGTGGGATAGCTGGAGTCTTCAGTTCCCCCTCCCTTCCTCCATGAGCGTCCATTTGATTCTTTGGCTTTCCATTACGCTTATCACACAGCACTGTGTTGTGGACTCTGTATCATAGCCTGGAGATTTTTTTCAAATACTTTGGCATTTCATCTTCTGTAATGCAGCTCTGATACAACAGATTTGTCTCCCCATACAGCAATCAGATCCAGTATCTCCCGTACGGTCCATGCTGGAGCTCTTTTTGGATTTGGGACTGCATCGCCACCCGTGCTGATCAGAGCTCCACGCTGGGCAAACGGGAAATGAAATTCAGAAGTTCGCGGGGCTTTTCCTGTCTACCTGGCCAGTGCATCCGACTTCAGATTGCTTTCCAGAGCGGTCACAATGATGAACTGTGGGATACCGCCCAGAGGCCAATACTGTCGATTTGCGGCCACACTAACCCTAATCCGATATGGTAATACCGATTTCAGAGCTACTCCTCTCGTCTGGGAGGAGTACAGAAACCGGTTTTAAGAGCCCTTTATATCAATATAAAGGGCCTCGTTGTGTGGACGGGTACAGGGTTAAATCAGTTTAATGCTACTAAAATCGGTTTAAACGCGTAGTGTAGACCAGGCCTTAGTTCAAGGCTGGGATTCACTAATTCTATTGTTATCAAGGACTGCTTTTCCATATGAGCCCTCCCATTGCAATATGATTGAGTGCTGCTTGTGATCACTCATTCTCCTGGAACTCCCTCTTCTGTGCTGTTCTCACCCTCTTTATTATTAGCTCCTTATTTCCCATAGTTCTTATCTATGTTAGCTTTGCCTTCATTTCAACACTCCATGATTCAGTTTTCTTCTCTCCTGATGATTTTCATCTTTACTGATAGGTAAGTAAGGAAACCAAAGTCCTTCACTCAAAAGCAGCCTGTTTCTTTTATTAGTCCCAATATACTGTGACATAGTAACACTACATATCATTTGACTATGTCAAATTATATACGACTAACAAAAAGAGTATAGCAGACTCTTATCTGTTTCTTAGCTATACAGAAGAATTAGCAAAGTTCGAACTAGCAACAGCCTGGCTTTTATTATCCTTGATGAACTCCTTCTTTGAATTGTATTGGAACATTAGTTGTGCTCCTATATCATGGTGCCCATATCCCTGTGATTTGAATGAACGTGTGAATAAATCTCATGATATGTTACAACATATTGTGCCATGTCACACTGTACTTCCATTCAGGGTCGTAACCTGGATATGTTCTTTTTAAAGGTAAACGTGCTGAAATGGAATGAAATTTTAGAGAAGAATCAGTGAAAGAAATAGTCTTAATTAATTATGTTACACCATCTATAGCTATGTGGTCCATGGCATAGGACAGTAGACACAGGTTCTATCCCTAGATCTGCCACTGACTTCTAGTGTGATCTTGGACAAGTCTCTGAATTTAGTTCACTTTCTCATGTTACCATCTGAAAAATATTCTGTTCTCCCCATACTAACACTGAAACCTATAATCAGCCACACAGGTTTTAAAAAAAAAAAAAACTGGGAAGCTACAAGCTATACTTCAACTTCATCCTCCCTGAATACGGTATTGGGGCACACACTAATAGGATGATCTTGTGGTCTGCAAATAAAAATGGATTCTCTCACTGCCCTTTTAAATTTACCACCACCTCATTTTTCTGCCTCTTTTTATAAACCCATCAAACAATCTGTAGACCTCAGCAAAGATGGAACTAGCAGTTGTGATTAGAAACAAATTTCTTCACACTTTTGCAAAGTAAAAGTCAATCACACAAAGCTCTGAAATATTTGGGAAAGGGAAGGTCAAGGAATTGGTACAGCTGGAGGATGTGAAAAGAATGTTATTAAAAAGAAACCCCAGAGAACAAAATCCAAATATGAAAAATGCATGTCAATGCATAAATTAAAACTACGCATCATTAGTAACATTATTTCTTCATTTAATGCCCCAGCTTCTGGAGTCATGTAATTACATGAGAATCTACTCACAATTAGACACATCAGGAACAGTCTTGTAGCTAGAATGAGCAGATTTTGGCCCAAAGAGAACAATTATACACTTAATTTAATGACAAAGAACTTCAAAAGAAGGCACCAGAGAATGTATGGGAAAAGTGGGTTAATTTGCCTTTGGATACTATTTAACATATAACTAGTGTCTATGGCAGCAGGGGGATAAGCAGAAAAATCACATATTTCTGCTTGAAATGCCAACAAAGCTCTAGTGAAGAACAGATTGGCTATGTAGTATCAACAATCTGATTTGTTACCATGACCACATTTGTCTGACCTGTGAAATGTGGAAGGAGTTATTGTATGGATCTCTCTAAAAGTACTGTGATTTCCTACTTTAAAATATTACTGTAAACTACAATTGCTCAAGCAGCAAAGAATCCTGTGGCACCTTATAGACTAACAGACATCAAGCTGCCACAGGATTCTTTGCTGCTTTTACAGATCCAGACTAACACGGCTACCCCTCTGATACAATTGCTCAGGCAACAATTATTTGTGTTTGGTGACCTCTGTGCTCCAGTATATAATATACTCGTTTCAATTGTTTTATATCTTTTTTCACATAAAAAAATATGCTGAGCAGAAAACTTTGGCTTGTATGATTTAAAAAAAACAACAGTTAGTAATTAGCAGAGAACCAAACCCCCTACTTGCAGCAAAAAAGAAACCAGAAAGCAGAAACCTCCCCTATGTCTTTGTGCCTATCTACATAATAATATAAGAACGGCCGTACCGGGTCAGACCAAAGGTCCATCTAGCCCAGTATCTGTCTACCAACAGTGGCCAATGCCAGGTGTCCCAGACGGAGTGAAGCTAACAGGCAATGATCAAGTGATCTCTCTCCTGCCATCCATCTCCATCCTCTGATGAGTAGAGGCTAGGGACACCATTCTTTACCCTTCCTGGCTAATAGCCATTTATGGACTTAGCCACTATGAATTTATCCAGTTCCCTTTTAAACATTGTTATAGTCCTAGCCTTCACAACCTCCTCAGGTAAGGAGTTCCACAAGTTGACTGTGCACTATGTGAAGAAGAACTTCCTTTTATTTGTTTTAAACCTGCTGCCTATTAATTTCATTTGGTGACCCCTAGCTCTTGTATTATGGGAATAAGTAAATAACTTTTCCTTATCCACTTTCTCCACATCACTCATGATTTTATATACCTCTATCATATCCCCCCTTAGTCTCCTCTTTTCCAAGCTGAAGAGGCCTAGCCTCTTTAATCTTTCCTTGTATGGGACCCTCTCCAAACCCTAATCATTTTAGTTGCTCTTTTCTGAACCTTTTCTAGTGCTAGAATATCTTTTTTGAGGTGAGGAGACCACATCTGTACACAGTATTCGAGATGTGGGCGTACCATGGATTTATATAAGGGCAATAATATAGTCTCAGTCTTATTCTCTAACCCTTTTTAATGATTCCTAACATCCTGTTTGCTTTTTTGACTGCCTCTGCACACTGCATGGACATCTTCAGAGAACTATCCACGATGATGCCAAGATCTCTTTCCTGACTCGTTGTAGCTGAATTAGCCACCATCATATTGTATGTATAGTTGGGGTTATCCTTTCCAATGTGCATTACTTTACATTTATCCACATTAAATTTCATCTGCCATTTTGTTGCCCAATCACTTAGTTTTGTGAGATCTTTTAGAAGTTCTTCACAATCTGCTTTGGTCTTAACTATCTTGAGTAATTTATTATCAGAGGGGTAGCCATGTTAGTCTGGATCTGTAAAAGCAGCAAAGAATCCTGTGGCACCTTATAGACTAATAGAATTTATGGAGCATGAGCTTTCCGACGAAGTGGGTATTCACTCACGAAAGCTCATGCTCCAAAATGTCTGTTAGTCTATAAGGTGCCACAGGATTCTTTGCTGCTTTGAGTAGTTTAGTATCATCTGCAAACTTTGCCACCTCACTGTTTACCCCTTTCTCCAGATCATTTATGAATAATTTGAATAGGATTGGTCCTAGGACTGACCCTTGGGGAACACCACTAGTTACCCTTCTCCATTCTGAGAATTTACCATTAATTCCTACCCTTTGTTCCCTGTCTTTTAACCAGTTCTCAATCCATGAAAGGACCTTCCCTTTTATCCCATGACAGTTTAATTTACGTAAGAGCCTTTGGTGAGGGACCTTGTCAAAGGCTTTCTGGAAATCTAAGTACACTATGTCCACTGGATCCCTGTTGTCCACATGTTTGTTGACCCCTTCAAAGAACTCTAATAGATTAGTAAGACACGATTTCCCTTTACAGAAACCATGTTGACTATTGCTCAACAGTTTATGTTTTTCAATGTGTCTGACAATTTTATTCTTAACTATTGTTTCGACTAATTTGCCCATACTGACGTTAGACTTACTGGTCTGTAATTGCCAGGATCACCTCTAGAACCCTTTTTAAATATTGGCGTTACATTAGCTAACTTCCAGTCATTGGGTACCAAAGCCAAATTAAAGGACAGGTTACAAACCTTAGTTAATAGTTCTGCAACTTCACATTTGAGTTCTTTCAGAACTCTTGGGTGAATGCCATCTGGTCCCGGTGACTTGTTACTGTTGAGTTTATCAATTAATTCCAAAACCTCCTCTAGTGACACTTCAATCTGTGACAGTTCCTCAGATTTGTCACCTACAAAAGCCGGATCAGGTTTGGGAATCTCCCTAACATCCTCAGCTGTGAAGACTGAAGCAAAGAATCCATTTAGTTTATCCGCAATGATTTTATCATCTTTAAGCTCTCCTTTTGTATTTCGATCGTCAAGGGGCCCCACTGGTTGTTTAGCAGGCTTCCTGCTTCTGATGTACTTAAAAAAATTTTTATTACCTTTGGAGTTTTTGGCTAGCCATTCTTCAGACTTCTCTTTGGCTTTTCTTATTACACTCTTGCACTTAAGCTGGCAGTGTTTGTGCTCCTTTCTATTTGCCTCACCAGGATTTGACTTCCAGTTTTTGAAGGAAGTTTTTTTATCTCTCACTGCTTCTTTTACATGGTTGTTAAGCCACGGTGGCTCTTTTTTAGTTCTTTTACTGTGTTTCTTAATTTCAGGTATACATTGAAGTTGGCCTCTATTATCTTCATGTTCTCAGAGAAAAGAGAACTCAGTAAAGGCATCTGTGACTAGATGAATCTTACAGAATTCCTGAAGGTCCACATGTAATGATAACAGACACAATTACTATTAAAAAAAATTACATACACAATGAGCCTGGACTGGAACCCTGACCATTTGCCTCTGAACAAACTGTCTATCACTAGAATAAAAAGTCATGTCCTTCAGCAACTGGTAGCATCAGGTCCCTTGTCCTTTCTGTGTGACAGCCAATTTTGCAGAGAGCTAATACGTTCCAAGAAGCTTTGGTTTCTGTTGGACCAGCAAAGGGAAGGAGTTCCCAATTCAAGGTCTCTTTTGCTGAAGAAGCCCTAACTCCAGCCCACAGTGTTAAAACCTGGTGCTGTTAACTCAAGTACCCCAACTATTTTAAAGGTAGCCACAACTGAAACCATACAGTGTTCTAGAAATCAAAAATGGAAGCAGGCAGGGAACAAGCAGTGGAGTAAGTGGCCTTCATGGAGAACAGCAGGTGGGGTCAGATTTAATTAGGTACTTCCATACACCCAGGCAGATGTCCTGGACTGCAGCACTGTGTTACGTCTCCCATAAATCTATGTGCTTCTGGTTCTGAACATTGATACTTATAGCTATGCCCACCTAGGCTGATTAGAATAGATTCAGCACCCCTTAAGTAGGACTCTCTCCTATGTATTTCATTCCATCCATGTTTATAATTAAAAATGTATGTTGTATGCTAATACAAGGATGATGAGTGCAGGGTAAAGGAGAGGCTCTTGGTTGGGGGAAGGCTGAAAAGAGAGCAGAAGGCAGCAGGGATAAGATTGTGAACTATTCCTGTCTCTGCCTCCCTTTGTGGCTCCCTGCAATCCCTGTACCCCTAGACTCTGAAGCCCATTAAGGTTTGTGATAACCATAACTGGGTACGAGCCTCAGATAACATTAATGTGAGCGTCCATTGCAGCACGACCTTCTCCACTCTGCTTTCTTAGTTTATTTTCCCCCACACTACCCTTTTCTACACTGCTTTCCCCAAAGGAGCTCTGTACGTTCAAAGGCTGTTCTTACCTTACAAGCAAGAAAGAATTTGATGGTCTTATTGTGTTTCCTACTTTTCATTTGTTGGATCATAAGAGTTATTACATTATTTTGGCAAATCAGCACAACTGGCAGTCTCTGTTCATAACCGGCCAAAGATTGGAACAGCTGGACTGTTGTAGCTTTGGATTGAGGTATATCAACTAACCCATGTGGAGGATTTTAAATATTACCTTCTATACTACACAGCATGCCTGATTCAAATTAGTGTTATTAGGGCCTCTGCTTAGTACTGAAATTCTCTCCGTTTTTCCTGGAATGCATGTGTGTGCTAAATGTGTAAAGACACCTTGTGACAAGAACTGCAGTGCAAACTTAACCTGGTGGATTGTTGCAACAAAAATGATCAACGACAGGAAGAAAAGTCTTATAGTCCAAGAACGAAGACTGAGAGGCAGTTAATCAGGATTCTACTTCAGGCTTTGCTACTGACATCCTTGAACGTTACACTCTCTGTGCCTCAGTCTCCCCATCCATACAATGAAGACAATAAGATTTACCTACCTCACAAGAGCAGAACAACTCTTAATTAACTGATTGTGAGAGGGCTTCACTCACCAAGCTAGCACCTCGTGATGGCTGTCTTGGGGACCAGTGCCACAAGTCAGTACACCAACTCCCAGTGATGTCTCACACACCATCACTCCTGCTTCTAGACCCACATCACTCCAAGGACCACAGCATCCTCTTCATGACACAGTGAGAGTGTTAAGTGAGAGTGCTTCCTACTTGTCCATACAGCAGTTTACATGAGTTATCTCTTGGCATGTATGACTGTCCATGAAGAAATGACTAATGATCTTTTCTGTTCTCATTTTATTTAAAGATACTCTACAATTCAAATACTAACAAGCAAAAGAAGAGGTCACACAAGTCACCTTTGTAACAACAACGTAGATGTTGGTACATTCCAGAATTTTTAAAGTTTTTGTTGCTTTATAGGACATATTGTAAGACCATCTATTTTCCCAGGCCTTACCTGGGGAGAGATTAATGGAGGAGGTGAATGGCAAGTAGTTGATGCGGGCAGAGGAAGATACAATGGGAGAAGAGAGAAAAGGATGTGAAGTCTCCCCTTTTTTAAGTGCTATAAATGTTTTTGTGCTTGGGGTCAGTCATACTTCATCAGTTGGTAATGTGCATATGGGTAAGATAAGCACATTTTATTAAAATATAAGTAAGTACTTGTATAAAATCTCAACAGCAATCAATCAAAAACTGCCCATAGAGAAGGAAGAACTTAGGGGAAATGAATTCTGTATTAAATACCAGAACGATGATTCACTGGTTCTTGATTTAGTAGTTTTGGACAATTCCCTTTTTGAAATCAGAAATTAGAAATCAGCTTTGTTCATTGCCTCAGCTCTGTGCTGAGCGTGAAATAGGACCTAATGTAATGGAACAAACTACTCGCCCCATGAGCTGATTACATGTTTTGCACGCAGAGTGCTGATTCTTTTATTATCATAGGAGGCTTTATATGTAAACAATAAAACACACATCTGTTACTGAAACTTGACTCCCTTCATCTGATGTTTCCTCCTTATGAATGTCTGCCTTGTATTTGAAATCTCATAGTGAGATCACGTACTGGTGTTCAGTCCGTAGAAACAGATTATAGTGCAGTGCAATTTTCATTGGTTCCATCATTCCAGTCCCAAATGAGCTTGGTCCAATAAAGAGTGAGAATTGTTGCGGGAATGTTTAGCTAGTCAGATTGCTTAAGTGGCAGAGTGCAGTAAAAGACGTAGTCTTGTGTAAATGAAATTGCCTCAAATCCTGTCTAAAGGTTGATATTGGAATTTGGTATGTTAACAGCATAATGAAGGGCCGTCTATGGGGGGCAAATTCTGACTCAATTTCACTTGTGTATAAAGTTAGCAAAAGCCATTCTGTGTATCTTTATAGTGCCTGGCACAGTGGGGGCCCTGGTCCCCAGCAATGCCCTTAGGTATTACTGCAATGCGAATAACAAAGTAATAGATGAATAAAGCTCACATATTCCAGACACAGTTCTCCAGCTTTTCACCCAAATTCTGCTAACCTTTACAAATTTCAGATTGGCAATTGAACCTTTTCTATGCTCTCAAAAGGGATGTAGGCAGAAGTAAAAAAATTGGTAAGTCTTATCCATAGACAACCTCCTTCATGCTGGCTCTCTTAAATAGGTATAAGAACTACATAGTTCTCATTCCCTCTCCGAACTTGTATAAAGTAGATGAAGTTCACACCAGAAAGTCTTCTCCTAGCTGTTCAAGTGCTGAAAAACATCTTATTCCCTCTATGTCCATTGCAGCACATCCAGGACCTTACCCACAGCCTACAGAAATCAATGGAAAGACTCCTATTAACTTCAGTGTACTTTGCATCAAGCAACAAAGGACAATCAGTACAATTTGCTGAAGTTACCCACAAGTGAGCCAATCCTATTCTCATTAAAGTTATTTGCAAAACTTGTGACTTCAGTGATGCAGTGTTGGGGTCCTGGATACTTGAAGCAGATGTTGTGTCATTGGATATCGGGTTTATACACACATGTGTATCTGTTACACTTACTGGCATTTTAAAAATGCTGTGTATATTGATAGGCAGAGTGGATACACATAACACACAAATACAGTAAAAGAACAAGACAACATATAATTCACTTCTCAAAGAGAACATTTCAATTAAATGACTTTACAGTTGACAGAGAAATCAGAAAGAAATTAATCTTTACTTTGGGAAAGGCCTCTCTCACTATGTGTGTGTGTGTCTGTATGTATGTGTGCCTATAGATCGCTAATGTTTTAGAGAAATCACCCTGGATTTGAATTACTTGTTATTATACTATTTAGATGCAGGGCCGGCTCCAGGAACCAGCGCAGGAAGCAGGTTCTTGGGGTGGCCAATGAAAAGGGGCGGCACATCAGGGTCTTCGGAGGCAATTCGGCAGCAGGTCCCTCAATCCCTCTCTTCCTCCTTGAGCTGCTGCATAAGTGCTGCTGAAGAGGAAGAGAGGGAGTGAAGGACCCGCCGCCAAATTGCTGCCAAAAAATGAAGCAGCACAATTGAGCTGCCGCCGAAGTGCAGCCAATCAGCTTTCCTTTTCTTTTCTTTTTTTCGCTTCGCCGCTTGGGGCAACAAGAAAGCTGGAGCTGGCCTTGTTTAGATGACATGTTCTCAGCTTCCCTTAATGTCCTGCTGGAATAAACTATGCTGATCCAAAACTCATTGAAGTCAACTGAAAGATCCCACTAATTTCAGTGAGCTTTGGAAAAAGCCCTAAATACAACAGAACCAGTGAATGAAGATTTTTCCACCTCTCAAAAAAATCTGCTCTTCATCAGTGAATCAAACAGGGCAAGATCCTCAGCTAGTATAAACTGATGTAGCGTCATTGAAGTGATGCCTATTTACACCAGCTAAGGATATGGCCCACAATAATCGTGTATATATATCATGATGGCCCTGCAGATTTTCTGATGAATTGGTTGCCCAGGTGTGGAACCAAACTCCATGAATGGTCCACCATAGCCTGTACACATTTATGCTATATAGAAGGTCGTGGGTTTTTGTTGGTGTTGAATATGGCACCCTGAGGAATTAATTAAATGTGATTTTAAATTATGAATGCCAGACAGGTTATATTGGATAATTCACTTTTATTTTACAGTAATTGGTTACACAAATTATTATTGTATTATTTAGAACCTCTTGATTCTCAGTGGAAGTCCTTGTACATTTAATTAAGCATGAGTACAAAATGACTTTAACAATGCAGTCATTAAACAACTCCTTATAAATTTTTATCGAATGGAAACAGTCAGTAACAACATTTTAGTTTCATTTATTGGTATTTTCTTTTCTTTTTTTTAAAAAAAAACAATAGAGACTTCTGATAAAAATCACAAGAGTTGGCAACACTGATATGGCAAACAAAGATTTTGTCCCTTATACAGAGAATTGTTCATAATTGTTACTGATCTATTTTTAATACATTAAAAAGTAACACAGATTAATTCAGTAAAAAGTAAATTAACTTTGTCAGGAGTGATAATATTGTAAAATGAGAGACGGAAGACATCAGTGCGAAACCCACATGCTGGTTTAGCACTCATTACCCTCCCTCTTACTCCGTAGCTTTTTGTACTTCGAGTCCTCCTCTCATTATAATCTTTACCCATTCAACTATAAATTCATTAGTTTGTGTCAATGTGACAAGCTGTCAATTTTGTCTTTCTCAGCCAGCTGAATCTTAGCTAATAAATGATCTTTTCTTATTTCACTTCCATGAGTCAGCATAAGTAATATATGACTTCTGCCAGCTTGCGTGTTGCAGTAATTTGCCCACTGGCAATGTGTGACAGTCTTCATTTTGATCATCTGACTTTACCAATCAGTCTTTTTTAAACATAATTTTTCTAAGACTTTGTAATGCAACAATGCAGTGAGGCTCCAGTAACATACATGCTGTGTTTTAGAAGTAGCAGTAACTTTCCATGCAACCGGGTGAAATATAGATATTATATAAATAAAATACACACACACCACCTGTAGGTCTTCATATATTCAAATGTTTTGAAAACATTTATTGAAAACTGCAGTATTTTCTCACCCCAATGCTGGAATTATACCATCTTTCATCAGAACAAAAGAACCGACTTCTTAAACAAAAATTAGGAGTGTGGACCCTGATTTTAATAAATAGGCACACATAATTCAATTGTTGAGATTGTGGTAGCATGTACACAGATAGCTAATTGCGTGCTTGTGTGTGTGTGTATCATTTCTGTACTTGTGTACACAACAGTAATTGTGTCTGCAGAATGTGACAAGTACTTTTGCACACAAATGTAAGGAAACTGGGACCAAAATGGCAAATTCTGTTCATTCTATTAAGAACTCTTTTTTCCTTGTTGGCAGACCAAGGTTATGAAGGAAAGTTTATTTCCTATTGTGGGAAAAGCACTCAAACTAGAATGCTGATTTTAAATATATTTCAACGTGAATAACATTAAAACTAGAGCTGGTTTTCCTACCTTACAATATTTTGAGATTTCAAAACTTTTTCCCATCCAAACTCAGGATGCAAATTCTAAATTTAAGAAATATCTGCAAACCAATAACCTGAAAATGTTTTTGGATCAAGTCAAACAAAATATTTTGTTTTGATCCATTTTTAATGTTTCAACGTTAACCTTTTTTAAAAATTTACTAAAACATACATTTTGAAATGAAAATTGAAAGTTTCTTTCAAAAAGTTCAACATTTTTTCCAAAAATTAGAACTGGGAGCTTTATCAAAACTGACCCTTTTCCTGCAAACAGTTTCAATGAATCAGCATTTTCTGAAGAAATGATGTTTTGTTGGAAAACTCCCACCCAGTTCCAATTAAAGCTACTGACCAATTTTCTGCAAACTTTGCTTGTTTTGTAGATTTCAGTTAGACTTAAAAATCAAGCTAGAACCCTTCTGCCAGGTGTTGTTAGCAGCAACAAAGGCCATTTTCCTATAGCTAAGGGTCCTCTTGAAACTAAGAAGCACCATTGGCTCAAGCCCCCACCCAGAATTCCAAGGATCACTAAATACCTTCCCTGAGTGCCCTTCATATGCAATACTTTTCCACTTGCAGGCATTGAGTCCATATGAAACAGGGGCATCTTTATTAGGGGGAAAAGGGAACACAGGATCATCTTGGAAAACACAGCAATGGTATGTCTATATGAATGATAAAGAAAACAGCCCTCCCCCCCCATATGGTAACTTTGGCAGTATCTATTAACTTGGTTCCCCACTCACCAGTGTGTATGTCCAATAGACAAATGTCCCTTTACCATATCACTTCCTTCTTCCCCATCTTCTGACCTCACTTGCTGTTTGGTATCAGAGTGTAGTACAGTCCCAGAGTCCTGAAATGGACTTAGGGCTGTCTCAGGTTCCTTGAGAAGTTCTGCCTGTTTTTGTCCTAACGCTCCAATAGCTAACCCAGCTAGAGTGATTTGGGCTTTATTTAGTGGCTGGAGGTCACTTAGCTCTTCTGCTCTCCTCTGTGGCTTCAGCAAAGAGCCTTCTTTGCATTGCACTCATCAAGTATCCAAAACTCATCCTCACCATCCAAGCATGTGAAGTATTGTCAGTGGAGGGAAATCAGAGCTTATGTAAAATTTTAAATTTTATATTTCAAATAGGTTTAATCTTGATAAGATGTAAAATAATTTTTCCTTATCAAGATAAAGCATTTTAAGACTAGTTTCTTGACCAATGACCCAGCTCCAAAATAGAAAGATTATTGTAAATTACTTCTTTTCAAGAATAAAAAGAAATTGGAATGGATGAAACTGATCACAATTTGAATTTATTTTTAATTCTGCTCTTGAATGAATGTTGAATGGCTAGTTTTTGCTAAGAGATTTTCCAATTAGCTCCTTTTATAGGATTTTTATATTGAATTTTTCCTAAACTGGTGACAATGTTATTTTATGACATTTCATCCAGCTAAGACCATGCCAACTTTCTCAAAACTGGCCTCATATATCTGGATTCTTGATATTTTCTTGCATCACAGACTTATAGTTGCTGTGGTATGCAATATAGTGAATATTTTTAAATTGCTGATTTAAACAGGGCTTTTCCAAATTGATGTTCACTAAGGATGACCTGACTCAAACATGATTGGACCAAGCTGCAAGGTTCCAAGGTAGGCCTCACACCTGATTTGGCTGAAGACCTCGGAGGGAGGCACAGCAAGGCTGAGGAAGCAAAGTCCTCAAACCATAAGAATCATGGTTAAGCCAAAGGAGCTTTGCCTTTTGGGTCAATCAGCCACACATTCCACAATATTCAAGACTGGGCAGAAGAAGTCATATGATTGACAAACAGGCTACTACAGCCTTGAACTAGTCTCTACGTGTTAGAAAGGAGGCCTCCTAGCAAGAATCACTGTCCGTACAAAATACTGCCATCTGACTCCTTGTCTACAGTTCCAGCTCCTACTCTACAAGAGTCCAGAAGATTGCAAAAGCTGAAGACTTTGCAAGCCACGCGTTATGTTATGTATTTTCTATTTTCTGTCTTTTGTTTTTATTAATGGGGAGATGTCCTAGCCTTTTTATTTTTAGAGCATGAAATGAAAAAGTGTGGCTGCGTGCATGTGTGTGAACATACCTACAAAATCCACACAGGGAATGCACCTGAAAGACAAGATCCCCAGCTTTAAACAGCCCTAAATATTGTCTCATAAAGATACTCATTAATGCATGGTCTGTATCTAAAAGTCTTGGGAGACTTGAGATTGTCGTCTGTAATTTCTGGTAAATAAGAGTTGTTACACTTGTGCTTGTCAAGAGTGTTTGGTGAAGTCTCTATAACTCTGTTACGGGGAGGAAAGGTTAGCCACCATATAAGAACTGAAATCTCAGAAGGAAACTTTATAATTGGCTCTGAGATTTGGGTTTGGACATTACGTAATTTGGTTTTTTCCCATTAGAGATTTAATTGACTTTGGCAAAATTCCATAGCTGGGATTTTATCACCAAATGGATAGCCTCTTTTTCAGAATTAAAGATTGATTTGTTTTGGTATTAATGTGATGATTTATCTCCAATCCAATATTGAAACTAACTTGTTAATTTATCATTGGATAGTTGTATTGCTTTATTTTCAGGTTATTTTAATATTCATAAACAGTTTTTATTATATGTTTTCTAGATTTTCTTTTTCTTTAAGAGTTTTAACAAATTTCTTTAAGAGTTTTAACATTTCTTTCAATAAGCAACCTGGGTCCAGAACCTGGGTGGATACTGCGGCGATCTTTTTTTTTTTAGACTTGTTTTTCTTTGGCTTTTTAAGTACTTAGTTTGACTGCAGGCTTCGTCACTCAGGTATTTTTATTTGGCATACAGCAACACTACACTGAGTTGATTCAACTTAAATGCATGGTGTAGAAGTAGGGTACATCACAAATCCAAAGTTACACCAAAAACCTTTTTTAAATATACATTTACACATTGTATTATATTCACTACACATTGCATCACATCTTTTAGGGCTGGCTTGGTTATTTTGCAGGAATCAATTGTTGTACAGCATGCTTTGTTCACACGCTGTCCATGATGGACTTATTTTTTACCTCATTTTTACGTTCCAGACTTATTTTATTTATTATTTTGGTTTTTGTAAATGGTTTCCTGGGTGTTCCCCTTTTTATTTTAGCTAGCTTAATTTGATGACCCATTTACTTATTTTAGTTAACACAAACATTCTGTTTTGAGCCTGCTGATCTATTTACCTCCCTAATCCTGGCTTCCAAAAAATAAAACCTCCCCCCATGTTCAATTAGCAATTAGTCATGTCAAGCCAAGGCTATAGATATGAGCCTGTCAAACTAAAAGCATTACCAGTCTCAGTCCTTAGTCTTTGGTTCTCACGTTGTATAAAAAAAAAGTATGTTGATGTAATACTTCATTAGTTGACTAGTTATAAATAATAAAGGGAGGCCATATTTTAAGGCATAAGTTCTGGTAGAGTTTTATCTACCTAAGCATTTTTATTGAGATAATCACCAGGTATTGTGACAGACCCAGACCAGTGGGGTACAGGAGTCTGGTTTTCTCTAAAACCAGTTTGGAATTCAGAACTGAGGGAAAAAAGACTACGTATTGTGACAGACCAAGGCCAGTGGGGTACAGGAGTCTGGTAGAGGGCAAATATACTGGTCACTGGATAAGCAGTTTTCTGTTCCCTCAGTGACCAGAGCAGAGGCTGCACTAGGGTAATCAGGAACCTGCTAGAACCAATTAAGACAGACAGGCTGATTAGATCACCTGCAGCCAATCAAGGCAGGCTAATCAGGGCACCTGAGTTTAAAAAGGAGCTCACTCCAGTCAGGCAAAGAGGAGCCAGAGGAGAAGAAGTGTGTGTGAGGAGCTGGGAGCAAGAGGCGCAAGGAGCTGAGAGTGAGAGGGTGTGCTGCTGGAGGACTAAGGAGTACAAGCGTTATCAGACACCAGGAGGAAGGTCCTGTGGTGAGGATAAAGAAGGTGTTTGGAGGAGGCCATGGGGAAGTAGCCCAGGGAGTTGTAGCTGTCATGCAGCTGTTACAAGAGGCACTATAGACAGCTGCAATCCACAGGACGCTGGGCTGGAACCCGGAATAGAGGGCGGGCCCGGGTTCCCTCCAAAACCTCCCAACTCCTGATTAGACACAGGAGGAGTTGATCCAGATTGTGGGGAAGATCACTGAGGTGAGCAAATCTGCCAATAAGTGCAGGACCCACCAAGGTAGAGGAAAAACTTTGTCACAGTATCTAGACACTAGATGTAAAACTGGGGATCTGACAAGGTCTTCAATGGATATAAATCCTCATCCAAAGAGCTTTTAGACAGAACTTTGCATTTCCCGCCTGTGGAGCTCTTGATTTCTCACACTAATTTGAAGTACGTAATTTCTCACACTTGATACCACACTAACCAAAGTTGTTTTGCATGGAATTGATCTAGAAGTACATTGGGCTAAACCTGAATACACCCCAATGTGTCACCCATTCAGATCAATGACAGACAAAGATACACCTGCTGCATTCAGACACAAAGGGGACTTGTTTGGGACATAATTTCTCATCTCTCTCTAACACTATTTATTTTTTATTTATTTAAGTTTAAAAAATAAAAACCTCAATGCAAAAATCTACATTCTCTTTGCATCCCCTAACCCACCCCAAAAATGTTGGCCTTTCCAGAGTACCCACTACTGGTATAAACAAATACCGTCTGTAATGGATACCTAAGGATAGCTTGGGATGCACATATTATGGACATGCAATCATCATTAAACCCTTGGTTGGTGTATATGCCAATTAGTCATCTAAACTACATAACCACATTCCAGGATTGTCACTTTTTTGTATCACACTGAAACCTAGAATGCCTTGTGAGTCACTGTGAAGTGCTGCAAATAGCTATAAGCATGGTTGTTCAGAAAATGACTGCTGCTGACTGCGACCCAATCCTGTGGACACCAGTTTGAAAGCCAGTTAGACACTGTGAATTTTCCCCAATGTGTCAAAATAATAGGAGCGGCTGTGCTCAGTAACTTTGTGCTGAGCTGTAATAACCTTAGTCCCAGATTTGGACCTTAGCGTCCAAGATATGGGGGTTAGCATGAAAACCTCCAAGCTTAGTTACCAGCTTGGACCTGGTACTTGCTGCCACCACCCAAAAAATTAGAGTGTTTTGGGGCACTCTGGTCCCCCTGAAAAACCTTCCCTGGGGACCCCAAGACCCAAATCCCTTGAGTCTCACAACAAAGGGAAATAATCCTTTTTCCCTTCCCCCCTCCAGGTGCTCCTGGAGAGATACACAGACACAAGCTCTGTGAACCCAAACAGAGTGAATCTCCCTCTCTGTTCCCAATCCTGGAAACAAAAAGTACTTTCCTATTTCCCCAGAGGGAATGCAAAAATCAGGCTAGCAATCCAACACACAGATCTCCCCGATTCCTTCCTCCCACCAATTCCCTGGTGAGTACAGACTCAATTTCCCTGAAGTAAAGAAAAACTCCAACAGGTCTTAAAAGAAAGCTTTATATAAAAAGAAAGAAAAATAAGTACAAATGTTCTCTCTGTATTAAGATGATACAACACAGGGTCAATTGCTTAAAAGAATATTGAATAAACAGCCTTATTCCAAAAGAATACAAATCAAAGCACTTCAGCACTTATATTCATGCAAATACCAAAGAAAAGAAACCATAGAACTTACTATCTGATCTCTTTGTCCTTACACTTAGAAACAGAAGACTAGAAAGTAGAACTACTTCTCCAAAGCTCAGAGAAAGCAGGCAGGCAGAAAACAAAGACTCAGACACACAATTCCCTCCACCCAAAGTTGAAAAAATCCGGTTTCCTGATTGGTCCTCTGGTCAGGTGCTTCAGGTGAAAGAGACATTAACCCTTAGCTATCTGTTTATGACACGCCCCCCAAATTGCAGACAGTGGGGAAGCTCACTGGCGGCGATTTCCTTCTAGAACTTGAAAATAAACAGATTAATACAACACATGCACCTTGACATATACTACTAAGTATATAACTAACAGACTTCTACATTTTAAGAACACTTTTTAACTACTGAATTCTGGGAAACTCTCACGGGAGAGTGCATCAGCAACTTTATTAGAAGCTCCTGTGATGTGTTGAATTTCAAAATCAAAATCTTGGAGAGCTAAACTCCAACGAAGAAGTTTCTTGTTGTTCCCCTTGGCAGTATGAAGCCACTTTAGTGCAGCATGGTCAGTTTGTAGTTGGAACCGCCGTCCCCAAACATATTTGTATGAGGAGGTTAAGTTCTTCCAAGGTTTGAATGTTGTTTCCTGTTATGCAGGCCTCATAGTTTTTTGCAATGTAGTAGGCGTGTTTGGGAAATGACACCTCTGGTTTCCACTTTTGGGTTCTGAAGCGCCGACGGGCATGATCTGGGGTTATCCCCATTCAGTATCTGGCCTTGGTTTGAAAAAGTTTATAGTCATTCATTTGGTGCTTAGGCATTTCAGCTGCCACCTCTGCTAAAGGTCCACTGAGCTGTGACCTCAATTCTACCATGTACTGGTCTTCGGGAATGCTGTACCCAAGACAGGCTCTTTCAAAATTTTCCAAGAAGGCCTCGGTGTCATCACCTGCCTTGTAGGTGGGAAATTTCCTGTGCTGTGGAGCAATATTTGGCGCTGGGTTGTTAGGGTTGGCTGGCACATGCAGCCCAGCTTTTGCCAACTCCAGTTCATGTTTTCTCTGTTTTTCCTTCTCTTCATTCTCTTTTTGTTGTTTTTCCATTTCTCGGTGGTGGGCCGCCTCCTCTTCTTCTTGCTTCCTTCTGTGGGCCAACTCTTCTTCTGCTTGTTTCCTTCGGTAGGCCACCTCTTCTTCTTCTAGTTTTCTTTTGTGTGCTGCCTCCTTGGCTGCCTCTTTGGCTGCCTGTTCTCTTTGGTAGGCTGCCTGTTCTCTTTGGTAGGCTGCCTCTTTGATCTGTTCTTCTCTTTCTTTCATCTCCATCTCTTTTTGTTTTATTTCCAGTTGTCGCCTGTGTTCAGCTTCTTTGATTTGTTCTTCGGCGTCAATTTTTGCCTTAGAAGTCATGGTTCCTGTTTTCTTGTGTTGGGGTGCCCTCCGGTGTTTATCTTCTGAACTGCAGGTTCTCTGTTGCCTCCTGAAGTCTGCCTAGCAACAGTGCCTTTAGCTAATTTTCCTTTTCTCTCTCTAGCTAATGTTCAATGAAGGGAAACCAGAAAAACCACTTTATTTGCATGCCTATAAGTGCTGGTACTTGCCTCCTAATGGGAGGGCTATTGCATGACAAAAGACCCTTAACATGCAAGCCACAAACTGCGAGAGAGAGCAGAAAAAAAAATTCTCTCTGGTTCCCTTTTAAAACCAACTGCTTCTCTCTGCTAAAAAGCCCTTAGCAGAGAAAAGAAAAATATAATATTTCTACTGGCTTCTGGATTCTGTCTATCTCCCACCAGCTGCCACTCATGTAATAACCTTAGTCCCAGATTTGGACCTTAGCGTCCAAGATATGGGGGTTAGCATGAAAACCTCCAAGCTTAGTTACCAGCTTGGACCTGGTACTTGCTGCCACCACCCAAAAAATTAGAGTGTTTTGGGGCACTCTGGTCCCCCTGAAAAACCTTCCCTGGGGACCCCAAGACCCAAATCCCTTGAGTCTCACAACAAAGGGAAATAATCCTTTTTCCCTTCCCCCCTCCAGGTGCTCCTGGAGAGATACACAGACACAAGCTCTGTGAACCCAAACAGAGTGAATCTCCCTCTCTGTTCCCAATCCTGGAAACAAAAAGTACTTTCCTATTTCCCCAGAGGGAATGCAAAAATCAGGCTAGCAATCCAACACACAGATCTCCCCGATTCCTTCCTCCCACCAATTCCCTGGTGAGTACAGACTCAATTTCCCTGAAGTAAAGAAAAACTCCAACAGGTCTTAAAAGAAAGCTTTATATAAAAAGAAAGAAAAATAAGTACAAATGTTCTCTCTGTATTAAGATGATACAACACAGGGTCAATTGCTTAAAAGAATATTGAATAAACAGCCTTATTCCAAAAGAATACAAATCAAAGCACTCCAGCACTTATATTCATGCAAATACCAAAGAAAAGAAACCATAGAACTTACTATCTGATCTCTTTGTCCTTACACTTAGAAACAGAAGACTAGAAAGTAGAACTACTTCTCCAAAGCTCAGAGAAAGCAGGCAGGCAGAAAACAAAGACTCAGACACACAATTCCCTCCACCCAAAGTTGAAAAAATCCGGTTTCCTGATTGGTCCTCTGGTCAGGTGCTTCAGGTGAAAGAGACATTAACCCTTAGCTATCTGTTTATGACATGAGCCATTGTGGAAACTGAGTGATTAATAACCTTCAGTACTTGTCTTTGCTTTCTTATGGTATTGTGATCTGGTTGCTGTGTGCTAAGAAGCAGTGTGTGCATAATACACACCCTGCATACAAATCTCTTAAATGAGGGCTATGCTGGGTTCCAGCCAGGTACACCTCCAGGCCTCTACATAATATTGACTGCTTTGTATACACAACATACTTATGTTATGGATTGGGACATAGGTGGTCAGGCCTAGTGGTCTGAGCCAGAGTCAGAATAAAGAAACTAGTCAAGCCAGGTGTTGGAAATGGAGTCAGAATCAGGAATCAAGTCAAGGGTCAGAGTGGAGTCAGTGGCCAGATGTGGGGTGTGCACACAGGGATCTGGAATGAGGCAGGAATAAGGGTCCAGGTTAGAAAGCAAGGTCCAAAGTAGCAATCAACCAAAAATTCACCTAATTGCTCAAACAACTTCTTATGCCTCCTTCTGATTTGAATAGCTAGTCTGAGCCAATCAGAGAGGCCATCTCCTTCAATCAGGAGCTCTGTGGGTGGTGTCTCTGGTGACTTAGGGTCCACCAGCCCATACTTCATGCTGGGAGTAGCAAGCTGCTGGGTGGTGACTGAAGTCTGAGGACAACCTGTAGTTCCATGCATGGATCCAGGTTCAAGAGCTGTGATACCTCTGAACTTATAAGGACAGCTTCTGGACTAGCATCTCTCCTGTGCCAAATTTCCTGATTCTTGGCCACAGTTCTCATATGATTTCAAGCAAAGGGTAGGATGCTCTGAGGTGTGGCACTGGTGTAGTTTGGCACTGCCGCCCACAAGCACCAGACCTGGCTCCTGCACACTTATCCTAAGAGACAGCCCCTTCCACAGGAGAATTCACTGCCAGACAGATTGTCATCTGAGCAGGAAAGAATCTAGCCCATGTGATTTCCTTCTCCAAAACTAACAGCAGTGGAAGTTTATTATTGATCTTTTTGGTGCTGAGAAGTACCATGACAACATCCTTTCTAAAGATAGAAAAATAGACTTTAAAGACACTAACGTGTTATAAGAGCACCTAGAAAAACCCATTATCCACATAGCATCCAAATGTTTGCTAGGTACTTTTATACATGGTTCATGTCCCCAGAGCTGTTCTCCTGACAGTAGGCATGCAAAGCATCCAGCAAATGTTGGGACATTATATAAATAAGCAATAAAGGCTTCTCTTCAATCCTAATATGGGGGAGAGGGGGAAGAGATCCAAAGCTAGCCTTCAACCCCAGCAGGGTGGAGTGCTGAGTTCTCACACGGCAAATATAATTACTAGCAAATCAAAGTTCTACATCAGACATGGGATTTTTTTCTCTGATTCAAAAGGACAGCAGCAAAGCAATCAGATTTGTGTTAGCAGAGGGACGGAGAGTCCCTAGGGAACAAGTGATCTAAGAACACATTTTAAAATAAAATGGAGAAACATCTGTGTAGGTTGAAGCAGACTTCACCAGTTGGGGGAAAGGTGAGAGAACATGTCAACACAGGACGTATCTGACATCTGGGTCCACAGAAAGCTACTGATGACTCTAAAGTTGTCACTGTTGGGATTTTACTGTCAGAACTAGGGGGAGGTCTCCTTTCATCTTGGCTATGTCTAAACTACAAAGATAAGTTGACCTATGTTCGACTGACTTACAGCCACTGCATTAATTACTGCGGTGGCTAATGTCCACACTACTTTGCTTCTGTCGGTGGTTCATGTCCTCACCAGGAGTGTTTCCACCTACGGAAAAGGGGCACTCGGTTACACATAGCTACACACCGGGAGCCCCGCTGCCCCCTGGGGATTCTCGACTCCAGCAGGAAGATCTACACATGGAGTCCGGTTGGCTGCTGTGCTCCCGGTGGGGAGCGGGGAGCTGGGACCCCCAGGGGACAGCAGGGCTCCCAGTGGGGAGTGGGAAGCCCAGGCAGCAGCTCAAGCTGGGAGCCTGGGTGGAAGCCCAGCTTGGAGTGGAGAGCAGGCAGCAGCCCAGTTCCAGAGCAAGGAGCTGGCTTTCTTGTCAATTTCACGGCCCTGTTGGCAGAGCAGGGCCCCTTTGGTGTAGCAGGGGAGTTACATCAGAGGGAGGAGCATTTCAATGCGTACACCTCCACTGTTTTGTCAACAAAAGCTGACTTTTCTCAACAAAACTGGGTAGCATAGACAAGGCTCTTGTCTGATCTCCCATAAGGAGGGGCAGCAGGACTCTTCTTTGAATTAATGAGGTTCCTGGTCTTTTTCAACTACTATTATCCCTTTCACCAAAAGGAGATGGGGTCACTCTGGATCGGGTAACTATGGTTTAGAAGCAACCCCATTTTTCAGACTGAAAGTTTGACTGTCACCAGTTGGAGACTACTAAAACTATGGAACAACTTTACAGAGATAGTTTGTGTTCTATGGGTTTGTCTGTAGCAAGTTATGTGCCTAAAATGTCTTTATATTAAAAGGGGTCCAGAGTTGTACAGACCTTGGAAAGCAAAAGTCTTTACAAGCCAGTATGGGAAATAAAACAAAACTAGCTGGCTGGGGTACATATCTATATCAATGTGTACATAATGGCTTACTGACTGCCATTTTCTTTCTGAATTTTCCCTACAAATGACTAGTAAAATTCTTGCTCACCAGTGACCCAGGATTTTCAATCTATGACCCAGGATTTTCATGCAATTTACTGAAAAATTCAATGTGAAATCAATGAGCTGGCTCTGTGATTAAAGAAACAGGATGAAATAGGGCTGGTCTAAAAATTTCCATCATAACTGTTTTTGTGGAAAATTTCATTTTTTTCAATAACATTAATTTGGTTTTTGAGCTTTTGCCAAATACACAAACATTTCGAGGGAAAACGTACAGGTGAAAATTAGTCTTTTTTTGGTTTTGTCAAAAATAATCACAGGAGAAAATACACATACTAGCTATAGTTAAGATGCCTCATTAGAAACCACTACCTAGCTGTGCAGACTGGTTTGGTTAGGGAGACTCCTCACCCCATGCACATTTCGTTCAGTTCTCTTGTGCATTTGTTACCCAACAGGAATAATAACATCTTCATAGATAGATTATTACCACCAAACTGAAAACTTAACTGAATTTTGATCAAAATGTTACAGACTGTTACATAACAGAAATGCAAATACAGTTTGGCCTATTCAGTCGTTGCCTCTTTCTCATCAATGGAAGCCTGTAGAGCTCTCCCTCTCCTGCTCATCTTGAATTCTTAAACAGTTCTGGTCCGGACCTCTCTCGACTCACTAACAGATGTCAATTCTGTGCTGTAGGGCAGTGGTTTTCAACCTGTAGGCCATGGAGCCCTGAGGTTCTGCAGACTATGTCTAAGATTTCCAAAGAAGTCTGCAACTCCATTTGACATTTTTTAAGGGTTTGCAAATGAAAAAAATGTTGAAAACTGTGCTCTAGGGCTTCAGGCCAAAGAAAGCAGTGCTCTTCAACACCACAAGGTGGCCATTTTGAAATGCCATTGCAGACTTAGGGCCTAATATTCCTGTCTTGCCAGTGTAAATCAGGAGTCGCTCCACTAAAGTTAATGGAGTTATGCCAGTGGGAGAGAACAATTAGGCTGTCAGCCTTCATTTATGGACATCTCTGTTTTACATAGCGGGAGGGTAACAAAATGATAAAAAAAAAACTGGCCCAGAAAGAAGAGGCAGAGTTTATGCCCACCCACACTTTCTACTCATTCAGGATCACAAGTTGAGATTACCGGGTATGATGACTACAATATAAGGAAAATATGTTGTCTTTTTAGAGCCTAAGGCTAGGCTTACTTATTCATTGTCTAAAGAATCCTTCAGCATCAAGATAGACATTTTAAATATTTTTGCTGGAGGCTAATTTTTAAATAACTGACTGATTAATTAGTAGCATCAAAGAGCTGAACTGTGCATCACCTTATTTACCTACTACAATGAGTAAATCTAATAATTTCAGGCTTTGATGGTATCCACAGGATTGGGTCGCAGTCAGCAGTGGCTCCAGGCACCAACACTCCAAGCACGTGCCTGGGGAGGCAAGCCTCAGGGGGCGGCCTGCCAGTCATTGTGAGGGCGGCAGTCAGGATGCCTTCGATGGTTTGTCTGCAGGAGGTCCGCCAGTCCCGCGGATTTGACAGCAATTCGGCGGCAGATATTCTGAATCCACGGGACTGGCGGACCTCCCCCAGGCGTGCCGCCAAAGGCAGCCTGCCTGCCATGCTTGGGGCGGCAAAAAAGCTAGAGCCGCCCCTGCTCACAGTTGCTGACTTTTGGAGATGAAGGTGAATGCACAGGGCAAATTCTCAAAATGGCCTGATACCCCTGATGTTTTCAGTAGGCAGATAGCAGGTGCACAAGGTTCACATCAGGTATCTCCCAACTTCCTCTTCTGGAGCTGATAGGAGGCTGCTTCCCTCCCTTCCACAACCTACGGAGAACATGGGAGCTCTCCCGCCCTGTCCTCCACCTGACTGGCATGTAACAGCTATAATATGAACTTTCCTCCAAGTTTCATTTTTTTCCCTGAAATGGCCCTATTTCTCTCTTACATTTCTCTAAGCTTTTATTGTTTCTGTCACCATATTCTCTGCCTTTCTTTCCATCTCAACTTCATTTTTGTCCTCAGTTGTTTCTCTCACAGTAGATATGGGTTTAAGCATTTTTCACTGGCTTCCTGTGTGACATTACGCAAATCACTTAGCCTCTCTGTACCTCAGTTTCCTACCTGTAGAATGGAATACTAGCACTGCCCTGCCTCCCAGGGGTCATATCAGGGTAAATACATCAAAAATTGTGATGTGCTCAGATACTAGGGTAATGCAGGACATAAGTACCACTGAGTCTCTTACTGTTCTGCCCCATATAATTTATTGGACATCTCCATCCTGGCTTTGGAGGTTATTGGGAAGAGTGGGGTGGGAAGAGACAGATCAACCAATCCCTTCAGGTATGAAGCATAACTGCTCCTGCTATGCCTCTGAGCCCTCTCCATTCCACTCTGCCCTCAGACACCACCAGGATACAGGGAAAAGACAGGTATTCTGTTGCCTGTCTCCTCTCCACCTCCACAGTACAGTGTCTCCTAGTTCGTAGATTCCAAAGCCAGAATGATTCATTGTGATCGTCTAGTGTGACCTCCTATATAACACCGGCCATAAAACTTCCCTAAAGTCATTCCTAGACCATGTCTTTTAGAAGAACATCCTATTTTGATTTAAAAATTGTTGGTGATGGAAAAATCCATCAAGATCCTTGGTAAGTTGTTCTAGTGGTTAATTCCTCTCACTGATAAAAATTACACATTAGTCCGAATTTGTCTAGATTCAGCTTCCATTATTGGATGGTGTTATACCTTTCTCTGTTAGACTGAAGAGCCCATTGTTAAATATTTGTTCACCCAGTAGATACTTATACACTTATATACTGTAATCATGCCACCTCTTAACCTTCTCTACATTCAGCTAAATAGATTGAGCTCCTTGAATCTATCATTGCAAGGTGTGTTTTCTAAACCTTTAATCATTCTCGTAGCTCTTCTCCGTATCCTTTCCAATTTACTTGCAAGAGGCTGGCATTCTTTTAATAAAGCGTAAGCACCAGTGTCAGACAGCAGGGCTTTGGACAATGCCCAGGGCTGGATTATAAACCAGGACAGGTCTAGCAAAAATGGGACTCTTGGCAGTTGTGAGTTGCTGAGCCATTGGCAACATCACACAGAGTCATTTATTCATCAGAGATGTACAATAAAAGTGCATAACTAAATTTGAATTACATCATGGACCAAAGGAGTTCAAGAGACTTGGCAGTTTCTCAAGGAGACGATATTAAAAGGAACTGCAAACTGCCACACTGTAAAGGAAAGACAGGAAGCATAGTAAGAGGGCATTATGGCTCCATCAGGAGCTCTTTAATTTAAGGAATCCTACAAAAAGTGGAAATATGGATTAATTGCGAAGGATGAGTACAAAAGAATAGGCACAAGCATGTAGGGACAAAATCAGAAAGGCTAAGGCATAAAATGAGCTACACCTACCAAAGTACGTAAGAGGAAATAAGAAGAGATTCTTTTAAATACGTGAGGAGCAAGAGGAAGATGAAGGAAAGAGTAGGTCTTCTACTTAGCAGCAAAGTAAAGCTAATAACTGATGGCAGAAAAGTCTGAGGTTTTTAATTTTGCTTATTTTGCTTCAGCTTTCACTAAAACATTAATGGTGACCAGATACTCAACATAATGAAAACTAACAACACAGGGAAAGGACCACAAGCAAAAACAGGAACAGAACAGATAAGTTAAATGTATTTAAATCAGCAAGTCCTGATGAAAGTCATCCTAGGGTACTTAAGGAACTAGCTGAAGCAATTTTGGAACAAGATTAGCAATTATCTTGGAGAACTTATGAAAGATTAGTGAGGTCCCAAAAGGCTGGAGAAGGGAAGACATAGTACCTGTCCTTAAAAAGAGAGACAAAGAGGATCCGGAGAAGAACAGAGCAGTCAGCCTAACTCCATACCTGGAAAGATACTGGAACAAATTATTAAATAATCAGTTTGTATGCACCTAGAGGATAATCGGATCATAAAGAATAGACAGCATGGATTTGTCAAGAACAAATTATGCCAAACCAATCTAATTCTCTTTTATGTCAGAGTTCCTGACCTACTGGACAGGGGGGCAGTAAAAAATGATATCTTGATTTTAGTAAGGCTTTTGACACAATCCCACATGACATTTTCATAAGCAAACTAGGGAAATGTGGTGTAGATTAAATTACTTTATGGTAGGTGCACAACCTGTTGAAAGACCATACTCAAAGAACGAGGACCTACCCACACCACACAACAAAAACACTAACCCAGGAACCTATCCTTGCAACAAATCCCGCTGCCAACTCTGTTCACATATCTATTCAAGGGACACCATCATAGGACCTAATCACATCAGCCACACCATCAGAGGCTCATTCACATCTATCAATATGATATGTGCCAGCAATGCCCCTCTTCCATGTATACCATTAAATTAGGCTTGGATAAAGATTAGGAGTGGATAGGTCATTACACAAAGTAAAAACTATTTCCCCATGCTATTTTCCCCCTACTGTTAGTCACACCTTCTTGCCAACTGTTGGAAATGGGCCATCCTGATTATCACTACAAAAGTTTTTTTTTTTCTCCTGCTGATAATAGCCCACCTTAATTGATTAGTCTCATTACAGTGTGTATGGCAACACGCATTTTTTCATGTTCTCTGTGTATGTATCTTCCTACTGTATCTTCCACTGCATGCATCCGATAAAGTGGGTTTTAGCCCACGAAAGCTTATGCTCAAATAAATTTGTTAGTCTCTAACGTGCCACAAGTACTCCACGTTCTTTTTGCTGATACAGACTAACATGGCTACCACTCTGAAACCGTACTCAAAGAGTAGTTATCAGTGGTTCACTGTCAAACTGGGAGGGAAGATCTAATACAGTCCCATAGGGGTATGTCTTGGGACCAGTGCTACTCAATATTTTCATTAATGGCTTGGATAATGGACTATAGAATATGTTTATAAAATTTTCAGATGACACCAAGCTGGAAGGGATTGCTAGCACTTTGGAGGACAGGATCTGTATTCAAAATAACCTTGACAAACAGGAGAATTGGTCTGAATTCAACAAGATGAAATTCCATACTTATAAGTCCAGCATGGGGAATAGAAAATGCAGCTACAAAATGGGGAATAACTGGCTAGGAGGTAGTGCTACTGAAAAGTATTTGGGGGTTATAGTGGATTAAAATTGAATATGAGTAAACAATGTGATGCAGCTGTGAAAAAGACTAATATGCAGGGGTATATTAAAAGCAGTGTTGTTTATAAGATATGGGAGGTAACTGTCCCATTCTACTCAGCACTGGTGAGGCACCAGCTGGAATACTATGCCTAGTTGTAGGCACCCACACTTTAAGAAAGATGTGGATAAATTGGACAGTGTCCTGGAGAAAGCAAAGAAAATGATAAAAGGTTTAGAAAACTTGACCTATGAGGAAAGGTTAAAGAACTGGGCATATTTAGTCTTGAGAAAAGACAACTGGGGGGTTGGGGGAACCTGTTAACAGTCTTCAAATATGTTAAAGATTGTTATAAAGAGGATGGTAATCAATTGTTGATCTACCTTCCTTGGCTTGGAGAAGAAGTATTGGGGTTAATATGCAGCAACGGAGATTTAAGTTAGCTATTAGGATAAACTTTCTAATGACACAGGTAGTTAACATCTAGAATAGGCTTCCAAGGGAGGTTGTGGAATCCCCGTCATTACAGGGTTTTGAAAACAGGTTAGAAGAACACCTGTCAAGGATGGTCTAGAGATTTCCTTGGCCCTACGTCAGCACAGGGAGCTAGACTTGATGACCTCTCGAGGTCTCTTTCAGCCCTATAGTTCTATGAAAACAAACTGCATATGGACAAGGCAGGGTAATGTATACATACATCATGCATTTAACTGTGAACAGGAAGACAGAAGTACTGTGTCACTGTGATGTGGTGTGTTCTCCAGGCTGGTTCTGAGAGGGCTGAATTAGGCCAGGTGGGTCCAATCAGCCAATTAATCAGCAAATTATATATAAGCTGTGTGGATGAAGCTAATTGTGAGGAAGCTCACCTGTGAATGAAGAGGAGGGGCCTGTATAAAGCCCAGGAGCTCAGAGTAAAAAGGGTGTGTCAGGAAGTAGGATGCAGTCACTTCTGGAGGGGAGGTGATAGGATATGTGTTTGGAGGTTACAGAGGCAGGTAGCCTTCAGCTACTCTCTGGGAGGAGGGAGTTAGGAGGCTGGCAAACCCTGGGAGGGGAGCCAGCCAGACAGGTAGGAAAGGCTCAGGGAAAGTGGCAACAAGATTCAGGAGGGACTAGACCTTGGTTGTTAGAGGGTCCCTGAGCTGAGCCTGGACTAGAGTTCACCCTACCAGCCATTGGGAAAGCGTCATTGGCTGGGCAAGAAGTGGAAAGGCTGCCTAAGCCTGTTCCTAAGAAGGGACTTTGATATCCCAGAAGTGGAAACAGCATGGTGACCTGGCCAGAAGGCCAAGTCATGAAGAGGCAGCAGCAGCTCCTGGATCAAGAGGGGTGCTACAGAGTGATAGAGAGATGAGGTGCAACTGCAGGAAGGGGCTTTGGCCTTGCAGAGCTAGTCCCCAGAGAGGCCAGGAGGAGGCATCATCTAGTGGTGAATAGAGTACACCGTGACAGTCATATTTAGAATTAAACAGAAATAGCTGTTACTATAACTATCCTAGGCAGTCATATAACCCACTCCATTACCATAGTACCCAATCACCTCACTATCTTAATGTAGTTATTCTTGTAACCCCATGAAGAGAGAGAGGTCAGTTCCTTTATTGCCATTTTACAGAAATGGAACTAAGAGCCTGCGTGTCTTATCCAAGCTCAGGCAGGAAGTCTGGGGCCAAGCAGGGATTTGAACCCACATGTCTCAACTTGCACCCTAACTATTGGACCATGCTTTCTCTTCAAACTACAGCTGATGTAAGGGTCACATAAGAGGCGGAATGTTTGGCAGCAATCTCTCGTTCTAATAACTAGCAAGCAGAGTCTGAAATTATGATACAGCAGGGGTGTGATATATAGGAAATGTCATCTTTGAAAACACAAAACTAATATAAGACTTTAAACACACTGGCTTGATTCACTGTTGCCTTGCCATTATGTAGTCAATTACGTCACAGAAAGTGGGTACCATTGGAATGGTAGCATTTCACACCCACTGTGTGTAAGTGTAAGTGACTATATAAGGGGCAGAGAAAAGGGAACTGGACCTCCCTGTGTGTTATACTATTTTCTATACTCAAATGCTAATGAATTTCACTTTATGTAAATTCACAATAAGCAAGCACAGGAAGTATGCTTATACACAGAACACTGTGGAGTCTGCCCTTCATAGTTTGTGGCATTTTAAATAAACTGGTCTGTAAGTGTATGTCTACACTAAAAACAACCACCTGCAGCAGCAAGTCTCAGAGCCAGGGTCAACTGACTCAGGCTCCTGCTAAGGAGCTAAAAATAGCCAAGTACATGTTCCTGCTCAGACTGTAGGGCTGGATCTGAAATCTGGCAAGAGGGAAGTCAGAGTCTACATAGATATTTTTAGCCCTGTAACGTGAGCCCAAGTCAACTCATACAGGCTCTGAGACTTGCTGCAATGAGTTGTAAGTTTTTTGATTTGTTTTTAATGTAGATGTATTCTAGGAGGGCTTTTAAGCCAAACTTGGAGCACATTATGCAATTTATTTTTCCAGAGGAACTCGCTAGTAAAAATCAATGAGGAGTTCTGTTTAATGATCAATAGTACAAAATGGTCTTTGGCTTGGATTAGGAGTGAGACCAGATCATCTGACAAAGACAGCAAATGGTGCACATCTCACTACAGATGCATGGGGTCCCAACTTGTTAGTTATATTCCATTTACCTCCACACCAATATCATAGAATATCAGAGTTGGAGAGGACCTCAGGAGGTCATCTAGTCCAACTCCCTGCTTAAAGCAGGACCAATTCCCAACTAAATCATCCCAGCCAGGGCTTTGTTAAGGCTGACCTTAAAAACCTCTAAGGAAGGAGATTCCACCACCTGCCTAGGTAACCCATTCCAGTGCTTCACCACCCTCCTAGTGAAAAAGTTTTTTCTAGTATCCAACCTAAACCTCCCCCGCTGCAACTTGAGACCATTACTCCTTGTTCTGTCATCTGCTACCACTGACAACAGTCTAGATCCATGCCCTTTGGAACCCTCTTTCAGGTAATTGAAAGCAGCGATCAAATCCCCCCTCATTCTTCTCTTCTGCAGACTAAACAATCCCGGTGATTCAAGTCCAACAACTTGTGGTTAAACTAGAGTATCTTTTAGATAAATACTCACTCTTAAAGATATCAGGTGACGACGAATCTATCAAACCAATTGGTAAGCTGTTCTAATGGCTAACTTCCATCACTGTTAAAAGAAAATCGTGCCTTATTTCTAGTTTGATTTTTTTTTTAGTTTCAACTTCCAGCCATTTCCTCATTGGATACATGAATATCACTTGATCAAATATTAGCTAGGCACAGTGCATTTGTGTTCCGCTCACCAGCTACATCACACAATGTAGAGATCAGCTAATGATAACCTTACCCCCTTAGGAGAAAGTGTCACCATTTGCAGCACAGACCATTTGAGAAGTTTTAATCAGTATCTCTTTACTAACTATTTTAGTTAGTGATCATGGTGGCTTCCTTGTGTTTTCAAAGGAATATATGAATCTAATAATGTTTTTAAAAGAATATCCTTGTGTGATATAGATAATATGCTGAAAAATAATTGCCAGCTCTCTTCCAAATGCGAGTCTTATTTTCCACAGGATGCAGAACAGCTATATTCACTCCAAGAAGAGATGGCAATAGCAAGACTTTCATAGGATAATATTTCTCACACATTCTCATGTTGCTCCATATTTCTCTGTCCCATTTCTAGGTGTCAGAGCTCATCAGGTATGTGACATACATTATGTGCCTTGTTCAGTGAAAAGTGTAGTGTAGCAGTTTCATAGGCGTGAAGCCAATGTACTGCACATGAGGCATAAGAGGTATATTGTTAATTCAGATTTACTACTAATCTGCAAGGAACATCGAAGCTAATTTTCTGCAAACACCAAGTTCCTGTCAGCTAGACAGAATGCCCGTCTTTGAATTAGTGCTGCTCTTGAGCAGTGAAAATGAACCCAAAATCCATGCACACAGCCTTGTTCTTTCTGCGTGTCTGTAAATTTGGCAATGAAACTGTGTAGCCAATGTACATGTCCTTTATATAATTGGTCCCAGAAGAGAAACTGCATGATGTAGTTTGAACTTTCCCTGTGGGAATGGGGAAGACCCAATCATAAGAAGATACTCTTTCAAAAATATAATGTCATACTCTCAATAGGAATCAGTCTATGAAGGTAGAGGAGAGGTTTGGAAATAAATAAATAATACTGAATTGGCTCTCTGAAAAGTGGTTGCTTATTTTCAGTTAGTTTGGGGCAAGTTGGTTCTTTCATTTCCCCTCCACCCTATGCATTTAGTACTGCTTCTTAAAAAACTTGTCTATAACTTGTCTTCTCTAGTAATAGCAGAATGCCTCTTTCACGTACTGCTAAGCTACTATTACTCTGATAATCTATTTCCAATCATACATTGGTTCAAGGTACTCTGTTTGGTTACACAACTTTTTCCGGCACTCCTAGATAGACAAAAAGGGCTCTAAATTCAGCTATCTTAGCTTGTTAGGATTCTTACTGCACAGGGGGAACCCTTCAATGGTGTAGACCTACCCATCCTAACCCATGGCACAAAGGGCATATCAAGGGAAGTGGGGAGAGTAGTCCTATGCCTCATGTACCTATCTATGCATTTATATTGGGTACATCACTGCATCTGGGAAGAGGTAGTGAAGAGCAGCATGCTAATTTCACAGATACTACTACATGGATAGGAGCTGTGAATATTACTTGGGACAGAAATATAAAGATAGAGAGAACTTAAAAACATGAGCATAAAATAGCAATATGAGATTCAACTTGGCAAACTACAAATTAATGCCCATCTGGGGGTAAGTGATCCGAAGGTCATGTATGTCATGGGGAGATACAGGCTTGGAAGTAGTAATACGAGAGACAATGTGTGATGATAGAGGACAGGACAGCATTGTAATAAGGCAGCAAAAAGGCCAATGTGATTGGGGGTGGGGGGTCTGTAGGTGCAAAAGAACCAGGTTACTCAGAAAGAGGCACTAACCACCACTAGTGCCATATCAGAATATTGCATTCCATTATGGATACCACATTACCAGACAACAAACTGGAGGGATTTCACAAAAAGTAACAAAGATCGGGAGTATGTAGAGAGTGACTTACATGGAAAACATTTTAAGAAGCTAAACATGTGTAACATGTCTTAGTTCTTTCTAAGGAGATCCATGATAAGCATATACAACGATTTAAAGAAGCTCAGCACGAAGAATGGAGAGAATTAGTTAATCAATCAGTCTAGAAACCTAAGTAAGCTAGCTGTCATTGGAGCAGTAACTGGTTAAAAGAGAGAAATAACGGGTAGGAATCAATAGTCTATTCTCAGAATAGAGAGGTAAATAGTGGTGTCCCCCAGGAGTCTGTACTAGGACCAGTATTGTTCAACATATTCATAAATGATCTGGAAAAAGGAGTAAACAATGAGGTGGCATAATTTGCATATGATACAAAACTACTGAAGGCCTGGTCTACACTGGGGGCGGGGGGAATAGATCTAAGATACACAACTTCAGCTACAAGAATAGCGTAGCTGAAGTCGACGTATCTTAGATTGAATTAAAATTACTTACTTCGGGTCCTTGCGGCGCTGGATCGACGGCCACAGCTTCCCCATCGACTTTGCTTCCACCTCTCACACTGCTGGAGTTCAGCAGTCGATGGGAGAGTGATCAGGGATTGATTTATCACATCTACACTACACATGATAAATCAATAGCTCAGTGGTTTGAGCAGTAGCCTGCTAAACTCAGGGTTGTGAGTTCAAGCCTTAAGGGGGCCATTTGGGGATTGATCCTGCTTTGAGCAGGGTGTTAGACTAGATGATCTCCTGAGGTCCCTTCCAACCCTATGATTCTATGAAAATCCCTGACAGATCAATCACTACCTGCTGATCTGGATAGTTAAGTTCAAAGCAGACTGTAAAGAGTTACAAAGGGATCTCACAACACTGTGTGACTGGGCAACAAAATGACAGATGAAATTCAATGTTGATGAATGCACAGAGGAAAACAATCCCAACTGTACATATAAAATTATGGGGTCTAAATTAGCTTTTACCATTCAAAGAGTTCTTGGAGTCATTGTGGATAGTTATCTGAAAACATTTGTTTAATGTGCAGCAGCAGTTAAAAAAGCTAACAATGTAGGGAATCATTAGGAAAGGGATAGATAATAAGACAGAAAATATCATATTGCCTCTATATTAATCCATGGTATGCCTGCATCTTGAATACTGCATGCAGATGTGGTCACCCCATCTCAAAAAGATATATTGGAATTGGAAAAGGTACAGAAAAGAGCAACAAAAATGATGAGGGGTATGGAACAGCTTCCATATGAGGAGAGATTAATAAGACTGGGACTTTTCAGCTTGGAAAAGAGATGACTAAGGGGGGTGGTAATGGTAGAAGTCTATAAATCATGACTAGTGTGAAGAAAGTAAATAAGGAAGTGTTATCTACTCCTCATAACACAAGAACTAGAGGGTCATCAAATGAAATTTAATAGGCAGCAGGTATAAAGAAAGTATTTCTTCACATAACCACAGTCAACTATGGAACTCCTTGCCAGAGGATGTTGTGAAGGCCAAAACTAAAACAAGCATCAAAAAAAGAACTAGATAAGATCATGAAGGATAGGTCCACCAATGACTATTAGCCAGGATGGGCAGGGATACAAGTTTCCCCAGCCAGAAGCTGGGAATGGGTGACAGGAGATGAATGACTTGATGATTACCTGTTCTGTTCATTCCCTCTGAAGCACCTGGCATTGACCACTGTCGGAAGACAGGATATGGGCTAGGCAGACCATTGGCCTGACCCAGTATAGCCAGTCTTACATTAGTAAAGTGGTACAGAACGCAGAGACCTGCCTAGTCAACAGTGCTTCTTCATGGCAGCACATAACACTACTTCTCCATGCTCTGCCCTGGTGTCTATTGGCTTTTAGTCTGAATTTAAGGTATTCATTTTAACCTACAAATAGGGTGGCCAGATAGCAAATGTGAAAAATCAGGACGGGGGTAAGGGGTAATAGGAGCCTATAGAAGAAAAAGGCGCAAAAATCAGGACTGTCCTATAAAATCGGGACATCTGGTCAGCCTACCTATAAAGCCCTAAATGACTGAGACATTTGTACTTGAGAGATCGTGTAACAACACAGGGCTTCTCCCCAGCTCCCAAAGACACACAGCCACACTCACAGTCTCTTTTAGGCACTTTTATTGTAAGTTTCTCAACTGCTCCTGGGCTACAATCCTCAGGGGATTTTTTCCCCTTTACTCTTTGGCTTTTACTGCCTTGCCTTTTAGGGGAGACTGGCAGTCCTGCTTCCTAGCTCTGCCTCCCCTAGTCTCCCTCTCACTAGGTCTCTTATAGCTTATTTGGGTCAGCTGCTACAGCACATATGCACCAGTTCTGTTGCCTCTTAAAGAGGCAGAGTCACCCTGTGCCTCTTTCCTTATGCCGTACAGATACATCTGGGGTTAGAAGTGCTTGAGCTAGAGCCATCTGCCTTTAAAAGAGAAGGGGCTGGTGTCAGAGAAGTCTCCATGAGGAAACTTCACCTCGGGAGCAAGTTCTGCCTGCACCAAAGCTCTACTTTATTGATTTTTATTGATGCTAGAGAAGATGGGATTTAATGGGCTTTTGATCTGTGGCCAGGAGGGAAGTTTTTGTGTTTTGCTGACAGTTTAATTTTATTTCTTATTCTTGTGACTTCTGGCAGTAGTGCCTAGAGCCTTTGGTAAGCATCCAGTAAGCAGGACTATAACCAATCCAGTTTGGGGCTCTGTCTCTGCCTCAGTTCCCATTTCCTAGGTTTCCAACTAACTGAACACAGGTGCTTATGCATCAAATAACATCCCTTTCTGGAGGCTGCTTTATTAAAATATCAACTGAAATCAAGACCCATCTTTCTCCAACTCTACAGATCTTCAGCCCCTCACTGGGCTCGATGGTTCCTTTCCAAAAATCTAGGATCAGATGTTCCTAAATCCTCTCCTTTTTAAGGGTAAGGGCTCTACCTACTCTATTCATCTGGCTGGTGTTTAGAACCCTTTGCAGGTCATCCTTTGACTTTTGTTCCCCTGCAAGGGCTTTCCTGCTCACTCCAGCTCTCTCCCATCAGGGGCACCAGCGCAGCAAGCATGTGCTTGAGGCAGCAAGCCTAATGGGGGCAGCAGGCAGGCAGCTTTTGGCGGTGCGCCTGCGGGAGATCCACCGATCCGGTGGCAATTCGGTGGCAGGGACGCTGATGGCGTGGCATCAGCAGACCTCCCGCAGGAAAGCTGCCGAATCCACGTGACCAGAAGACCTCCCGCAGGCGCGCTGCTGAATCCGCGTAACCAGTGGACCACCCACAGGCGCGCCGCTGAAAGCGACCTGCCTGCCATGCTTAGGGTGGCAAAAAATAGAGAGCCGCCTCTGTTCCTATGTCTGAACACAGGCTGCCCTTATCTCTCAGCAAATCTGGACCTTGTCACATTATCACCCTTGTCACGCCACCTCTTGATTCATTCTCTTTCTCTGGAGAGGTGGGCTAAACCTGGTACAGGTGAGGCAGGCCTCAACTCCTTAACGGGGCAGCTCATCAGGTGATACGCACCATTATACTTTGTACAAATCTAAATAAACAGATGGTGCATATTGGAATAAGTAGAAATGGATGACATCAAGGAAGGGGAAATTTGTCATCTATGAATATCTACAACCAATGTATTGTGAGAAATTGTGGAAAGGAATTCATAAGAGCTCAATTTCCTCCTATTGTTCAGTACACAGAGTAGGCCATTGGGAAATTAAATTGGAAAACATAGAATCACAGCTAAATGAATTTGAAACTCATAGTAACCAATGGTTACAGGTTGCACAAACAGAACTGAATGCACCCTCTAGTCTTTTCTCTCAAATCCCTAGGACTCCAACACTAATGTTTTCTAACACATTTAGGAACCCAATTTTGCAGTCCTTACTGGTTTCTAAACTGGGAAAACTTTTCCCATTGGAAAATGTGATTTAGTTAAAACTGAAATTTGTCCTAGGATAGCTTGATTTCAACAAAATGTTTCACTTTTCTGTCAAGAAATTGAAACAATTTTAACTGAATTAACAATTTTAAACTGAACAATCTTTTTCATTTCAAAATGTTGGTTGCAAACAAGTTTTTATTTCTAGTTGACATCTAAAATTAAAAATGTCATTGTGAGTTGAAATGTTGATTTGAAACAAATTTTATTTCAAATTAACATTTCAAAATGATTTTTTATTCCATTTTAATATGATGAAACATTTTGTTTCCATTAAAAATATCAACATTTTCCACTTCAGCGGTTGCACATCAACATTTTTCTCAGTGTGTTTGATCTGTAAAAACTTTCAATATTTTGACTTTTTTCATTCTAAATCAGGATGAAAACAAATGTAGACATGTCATAATGTTCCATTGGATGGAAACCCCATTTTCCAAACAGTTCTACCGACTTCATTGTGCTTTTTGTTTGAGTAAGGATGAACAATTTGTGCAGTAGGATTTGATAGTTTCACATTCGTCCAATCCTCTTCCTCGCATGCGTAGACTCTTATTTATTTTTAAACTCAGAAGATATTTTCAAGTCTGTTCTCTACTTTCAAAATGAATGAAGCTTATGAAGGAAGCATAGATAGTAGCTCACCTCATACGCAAGCTGTATTTGTGCCATGCACTCTTATGGACATTGGTCATGCTGGTCCTAAACGATCAGATGTCTATTATGTGGATTCATTTTTTTACCTTCTTGTCCACCCCCACCCTATACCGCCCCACAAAAGATCAACACTTCTTGTATTGCCTAAAAATCTTTGAAACATCAAATGTAGGGAACTGGTGCTTCTTTAATTAGTTATCAATCCCTTCTACCCAATTACAATGGATTGCGAGTCTAGTAATGATTCATTCAGGTTGAGTGTTCCTAGGTTGTTAAATTAAATTAATCTGGGAGAAAGCCTCTCTTTAAAAAAAAGAACTGCTCATAGCACAGTTAGGACACGTTATGCTAGAGCCAATGTTGCCAACTTACAGCGTATAAATTAATATGGTGGCACCAGCTAAGAACCCTATTTAAAACTGCGTATCAGTGACTCCTGCATTCAAGCTGGAATGAAAGTATTTTACTGGAAGCTTCAGTGTTACCTCAGACAGAGATTGATGAAAACATGTTCCTACATAAAGTGGCCTCCCTTCACCTATTCCTTCTCTTTAGATCACTTAAGAAATTAATTTTCCCTGAATGTTCTACTTTCAATCTCTCTATTTCTTCTGCATTTTCTCTCTCTTTTGCTACTGCAGTAGTGCTGAATGCTAATGAAGTAATATCTGGCTTAGCCATACAAAGACATTTCGGAGGTCATTTCTCAGGGACATTAGAGACAACTTTTTTTTCTTTTGAGTCCTAAACTGCTGTTGGACAACTTTAACAAGTACCTGCGCTGAGCTAAGCTAAAAGAGGAGGAAGGAAATGAGCTCAACAGTCAACTGGTGTTCTTTGACTTCACTGGATCTATGCAGATTTATACCAGCTGAAGAGCTGATATGGTCCTATGTTTTAGACTACAGCAACCGGTCTAGTGTACTGTTGGGCCCTAGTACTAGTGATTTTTGGAGCCACTGGTCCTCTAATGGAAAACAGAGGGAAATAGAAACATTTTAAAGTAATCTACTGGAATTTCAATTAGGGTGCTGTGTGCTGGCAAAATGCTGCCAGAGTTGCTAATTTCCTAAATTTTGAGATCAAGTGCAAATCCAATTTCCTATATTTGCTGGAGTTTTCTTTTTGTCCATTCAAAAATCATAAAAGCACTACAGAGACAAGGTGTGTGAGGTAAAATTTATTTTTATTGACCCAATTCTGTTTGTGACAGAGCCAAGCTTTCAAATTTATACAGACCTGAAGAAGAGCTCTGCGTAAGCTTGAAAATTTGTCTTTTCCACAAACAGAAATTCGGTCGATAAAAGAGATTTCCTCACCTACCTTGTCTGTCTAATATCCTGGGTCCAACACAGCTACAACAACACTGCATAGAAACACTACAGACGTTTTCATTTTGCACGTCATGACGGTTAGTAATATTGCTTTTTTATTTTATTTAGAGCGGATTCTGATGCAGTTACTCATAAAGAGTAGCTCTTTGCTTTGTAAGCAGCCCCGGGAAAATCAATGAGACCATTGTACACTGTAAGATACTACTTAATCTGCCTCCCCCTGCACTCATTGAAGTCAATGCCAAAGCTTTCATTCACTTGAGCAGAGTGGGATTACTCCCAATGGAAGTAAGGCTGGAAGAATCGGACTCATTTTTTATTGTTTTTGCCTTTCATTGTCTGCTCTAGGAAGGCAATGGGCACTAAGCATGGTGAGGGACAGACACAGACTAGAGCTGTGCTTGTCGCTGTTGCCACTAGTTCCCTTTAGAATGATAGTTCCCAAATTTTTCACCTCTCTTACCATGATGCCCAGGGTTCTGACTGGTGATGGGTGGAAAATTTAAATAAATAACAACTGGGTCTTGCCTCCAGAGGGTGGAGGAGTGAGGTACAGAGCGAATCTTCTCTGCATTCACCCCAAAACCATGCAACTCCTGTTCTGTGGCCTGGCTGGGCTCAGTTCCCACTCTGGGCATTGCAGCCTAGCCCCGGGGCATATGGGGTCACATTATAATGCTGCTCAGGCTTGGCTGGGCCAAGTCACAGCAGCCAGAGCTGCGAGCCGAGCCAAACCAGCCCAGCAGGACAGGAGCCACTTCGACCAGGACTTATTCTGGCTTTTTTGCATTTTTTTCCATGTCTCACAATCGCCCTAGTGCCCTTTTAGGACCCCTGAGTGGAGTCATGACTCACCATTTTGAAAATGCTGTATTAGAAGACTGGCAGCATTTCTTCGGGTGTTTTCTATACTGCACCAGGGTGTGACAAAAGAATGGCTTGCTGGCTGGAGGAGGTAGCCTCTAACGGGCAGGCAAAGAGCTTGCCACATTGACCAAAAAAATCCCTTTTTTGCTGCAGTTATTTTTTGTTCCTATTTGTTCCCACTTTGTTAGCTATTAGTCCTATGTCGAGTGAATATGAAAAAGGCTAAATGCCAGATTTTTCATCCTTGATGATAGGAATAAGTCTTATAACTATGCCTCGTGCTACAGGTTCTTCTTTTTCCCTATTCCCTAGTTTTTCTTTTTTTCCAGTCTCAGTATTAAGACTTCTATTTCCAGGACTATTTATTCAGCATGAAAAACAAGCTGAAATAGTTCTGGGGACTCCTGCCTGGGTATGGATATATTTTATACATACTCCAAAAGCAGGAAACAGATTACATTCTAGTTATTTGCCTAGGCAAGCATTACACTATTGTCGCTAACCCAAAATAACCATAGGCTGACAAATTTCCTTGTATTTATGATATCACTATAGCACAGCAGCACCATAGCTAATAGAGTAGAAATATAACGTATATCCAAAGGTCATCTTTCCACTGGGCAACCTCTGGATACAGAAGCCCTGATGATGTGTCTGACAGAGCTGTATTGCTAGAGAGAGTGGGAGCTGAAGACCGTTGAGGCACATGGTTTCCAAGGCAACAACTCTGGTCTCCTTTTGATCCACAGGATTACAGGGCTGGCCCTACAGCCTATCCCATGGATGGGGAGAGATCAATAACACTTTTCTGGAAGATATTCTTTAGCACAACACAAGATAAACACGTAATTGGAAGCAATGCAGCTGTAGCCAGGTGAAATTTAACAGCCTGTGATATACAGGAGGTCAGACTAAACTAATGTTCCCTTCTGGCTTTAACATCTATAACTGCCCTACCCTGACAGAATAACAGACAACAGAAATGAACCCACAGGCCCCTCCTATAATTTCCCCATGAGACAGATGACCAAGTCATATTTCTATTTGTGCTTTACCTCTGCAAATACTAAGTTGTCACCACTTAAAATGGAAGCATTCACCAGTTGCTACCACACAATGGCATCAAAATTACTGCAGTGTTTCCTGCCATTAGAATACAGAATAACGGCAATATATCATATGCCACAGTGTGGTGAATTCTGACTTTTTAAAATAGTGATCACTGGTATCTATATCCACGTGTATATTTATCAAAACCCTTAAGAACATAAGAACTGCCATACTGGGTCAGACCAAAGGTCCATCTAGCCCAGTATCCTGACTTCTGACAGCGGCCAATGCCAGGTACCCCAGTGGGAATGAACAGAACAGGTAATCATCAAGTGATCCATCCCTTGCCACCCACTCCCAGCCTCTAACTCAGACTATTGAGAGTCACCATCACCTCTTAGGAGCCCAGGGCCAGATTCCAGGTCCTTATTCTCAGTCACGACAGTTTGAGAGCCTTCACAAGGAGGTGTGGCATTTTGTTTCTCCCTTTAGCACCTCTTTCACCTTTCTAAAAATGTTTTACAATGACCTTGGCCCATAAATTTTTGGCAGCAGTTTGTTCATCCCCCAAACCCTGCAGACATGCACACTGGTCCTATGTTTATTTCTCCCTCAACTGCTGTGCACCACAGTTCTTATCTCTAACCCCATTCCCTCTCAACCCTTCCTGCACAGACATCCTTGTATTCAAACCCCTTTGGACGGAAAGATACCTTATTACTCTAAGCCAGGAGGAAAGTGATCAAGACCTATAAGTTAATCACATGTTGATCTGCAATTGACGTGCACATAAATTATGTTTAACAGTAAAGATAGCCAATTAATCAAACATTTCTTTTTCTGAACCACTGTACATTTTTTTTTCCAACTTCAAACACTAGTTGTCAGGAAGCAGGGCCTGCAGCAGAACCAGTTTTCAGGCAACATAATGAGTGTAGCTGACCTCTAACAAGCTGCCTGATTGGTGGGAAGAGGTGGCTGATTGCCTCCCTTGGGAGTGCAAAGTGTGTACTCTGGCAAGGGAGATGATTATACAAAAAACATAGAGACCTTAAAGCGTCACTAATTGTATTGTAACGCCTAGTAAGAGTATCAGAAAAATGTGGCCCTATTTAAAAAAAAAGGAATATTGCATTTCTTTACAAATTCAGGGAAAGATGAAGGGCTTTAATCCTTGAATTATCTATGATGCCCAATGATGATCATAAACTCAGCAAGTGAGTCTACTTCACCACAAACCACATGAAGAAGTTTGCTGGCCGTTCAAAGCACTCACCCATGGCTGCAATAACTCCTGTGCCAGCTTGATCCCAGCCCTATTCCTAGCTTGCCCCACCCCAGGTAACACAGTTCTGACCCTAGGTTCTGATTCCTGACCTCTGACTCTGACCCTTGTCTCTGGCATCTGGCCTCTGTCTCCAATGACTAGATATGCTTGCCCTCATCCCAATTTCTGACCCTCGTAAAATGAAAATCTTTTGCAGATAGAAAGATTCTGAATCCACTTTTTCTGAAGTTTCTACAGGAATAAATTAAGGCCATAATATCTTACAATGTGAAGATACAATTTCCCTGTAGACACAATCAAGAGGTGCAAACTGGCAGCTTCTACCTGAATTGGTTAGAAGCATTTTGGCATTATCTCAAGTAATATCAGGTTTACAGAGGCGATAAAGTGCTTTTAGCTCCCCTCTCCCCCATATCTCCCCTAGTTTAAGAATTAATGCAAGGCTTTTTAAATAGTCTCTTTTCAGTATGATCTACAATGTAAAATACATTTTATAATTTAAAAAGGAATGGAAGTTTATGTGAACATGACACACAGTAACAGCGTATGTGTTAAATATGAGTGTAAGCATGCATGCATCTGCATTGTCATCTTCACAAATTTTGATGTCAAAACAAACAATTGTCCAAATCAGGTATTTGCTGCTATGTCCAATGATTTCTCAACATAAGAAAATCCTAAGTAATTTTATTGAATAGCCACTTTAAGAAATGGTTCATTAGGACTTAAGACATAAGGATCTTGTAAAATCTGCAGTCTCTCTCACTCTTACCTTTATGTCAGGAGTTTGATGCTTGCAGAAATGTAGTCAGGTAGAAGAACACAACTGCACTGCAGTGTCAAAATACCAAGGCATTTCCCTCTACCCTATGATTTCCTTTGGAGGAGAGGAAGCAGGAATTCAAAATATGGTCATACTAATGAGATAATACCTCCACTAATGACTTTCAGCTATGGGAATACAGCTGTATTGAGCTGAAAGAGGAAATTACTCCTGGACAATGAAGGACCACCAAGAATCTTGCATCTTTTTCTTCTGTACTTTTTCTCCTATTCCTTAAGAATCATCAATAGAAAAGTGTCACTAAACACCATCATGCAGGGCTAGGCAGGTACACCAGACCCAACTGGAATGTGTCCATATACCCATATAATCTCTCCAGTCAAATCCCATCCTGAAAACCTACTTCGACTGTGTTGCCTACAAGAAATTAACTGCCAGACTGTTGCAAGTTTGTGGAGTACTTGGAATAGTCTTTAATATTATAACAAAAACCTCCGGCTTATTAAAACATTGCTCATCAGTACCTGGCCACTTTACTTGTCCTCTATACCCTTTCCAGGTTTGTTTGTTTGTTTTCCTGTCTATTTTGCTTTTGCAGACAGAGTGAGCTCTTCAGGTCAGGGAGCATGCCCTCCTTTGGACCATATTCCAATACTCCTACACATGCTAAATAATACCTTATGCCGAGGACTGTCCCAATGAAGTTTCTAGGACTATTTGTGGAGGAAGGTGCTATCTACTCAGTGGGACTGAGGATATCAGAATCTGTCCCTTTATATTTGCATGGTGCCTAGCTCATTGTTGGCATTACTGAACCAGTCATAGGTATTTAAATTCCTATTACTAATCTGGACTTCCAGTTTATATATAACTGGCGATAATCATTCCTTATGACTTCATTAACTAATATTATAACAAATTTAGGGCACTTTGACCCTGTTTATGCCTCATTGCATTCCTCCACAGATAGGGGGCCATGTAGGGATCTGGGGTAAAAAACTGGGGATTGGTCCTGCTTTGAGCAGAGGGCTGGACTAGATGACCTCCTGAGGTCCCTTCCAACCCTGATGTTCTATTGTATGTTCTATGCGAAGCCCTCTCATAGCCTTCTTCTGCTTTCCCCAGACTACTCACATCTTGAGAGTCTGCACAGTAAGAGAGCAGATGCCACCAGCCTGCTACTTCCTCTCCCACACAGGTGGGCAAGGAGTGGACAGACAGCAGGAGTTAGTAATCTGTGGCTGTCATAAACAGATAGTTAAGGGTTAATGTCTCTTTTTACCTGTAAAGGGTTACAAGCAGTGAACCTGGACCACCTGACCAGAGGACCAATCAGAGGACAAGATACTTTCAAATCTCGGTGGAGGGAAGTCTTTGTTTTGTGTTGTTTGTTTGTCTGTTGTTCTCTCTGGGTTCTGAGATTAACCAGACATACCTACAGGCGCTCTAATTTTCTGTTCAAATAGTGAGTATAAGTACAAAGGCAGTTTAGTCTTTTTGATTGTTTTCTTTATTTGCAAATATGTATTTTGCTGGAATGATTTTAATGTGTATTTGTGCTGGGGGGAAGGCTCCTCTCTAGTGTCTATAAGCTGAAAGACCCTGTAACATTTACCATCTAAATTACAGTGACAACTTTTACTTTTTTTCTTTCTTTTATTAAAAGGTTTTCTTTTTAAGACCTGATTGATTTTTCCCCTTGTTGAGGCTCAAGGGAATTGAGTCTGTACTCACCAGGGAATTGGTGGGAGACAGGGACAGAGAAGGGAGGGGTGGAAGGTGGAATCCCTCTGTTTTAGATTCACGGAGCTTGAATCTGTATTACCTCTTGGGGAGGGGAAAAGAGGAGGGGGAAAAGTGCATTCCTCTCTGTTTTAAAATTCAAGGAGTTTGAATCACAGTGATCTTCCAGAGTAACCCAGGGAGGGAAAGCCTGGGAGAGGCAACGATGGGGGAAAGGGTTTACTTTCCTTGTGTAAGATCCAAGGGGTCTGGGTCTTGGGGTCCTCTGAGAAGGTTTTGGGGGGACCAGAGTTTACCAGGCACTGCAAGTCCTGGTTGATGGCAGCACTACAAGATCTAAGTTGGTAATTAAGCTTAGGGGGATTCATGTTGGTACCCCATCTTTTGGACGCTAAGGTTCAGAGTGGGCATTATACCATGACAGTGGAGGCAAGAGGGCCACCATAGATTGTTTTCCCTGGAGCAAGGGTTGAGCAGAAACCGGACTGTGAGTATTATTGGGGTGTAGACATACCCTCAGAGTCAAGTCGGACTCTTTGCTCTTATTTGGACTGAATTGTAACTTTACAATCCAGCCCTTCAAAAACTAATATTTGCTAATATGTTTGTTTTAATAGATTGTATTACTTAATAGCAACAAGTAATTCCAAGACAGGTAACAGTACTGCTTAGGATGGTTATGTAGTAAACTGTTGATAGTGTAAATACCGTCAATTCCTCCCTCAGTATGTCTTCCCCTGGAATCTAATTATTAATCAAATCTCATACTGGAGGCAGTGCTTAATTTGTGCTGGGGCTTGCCAGCACTGAGCCCCAGCACCTCAAGGGTTGGCAGTTCATAGCCCTGACACCTCTTGGCTTTCCGCGTCTGTTATGAAAGTTTAAAAAAAATGCTTGAGCTCTGGAACCTCTTTCATTACAAATTAAGCACTGACCATAGGCACACTTACAAGAAAAAATTGTCTTAAGTGAATAACATTACATCACTATCCCCGTAGTAAGTATAGAAAATGATGGAGGAGATACTGAGGTAACTTTGTCTAAAAGTGACGAGTTTTAAAATTACTGTGTATAATGTGGGAATTCATTTATTTAAGTGATGGAAGTGCATTCATGTTCATGATTTAGAACAACTGCAGTAGTAACAATGGTGGCTGTACAAGTGAGTGATGTTGTCTGTCAATGGGATTTGACAGCTGAGGAGACTAGAAATGAGACATTTTGTGCCCTGTTAGTGTGATATGAATTGTACTTGCTATATAAATCTGGGGGTGGGAGCAATACTACGTTTCCTATGTGTTTGTGTATGACAGTTAGCCTGGAAACAAGGTCAACAGTGGTTACATTTGCAAGGTTAGTAAACATTTCTCTCAGGGTATGTTGAAGGAAAAATGCCTGACATCTGATGGTCAGACATACCCAGTAGACTTTGTATTACATGACAATGAATACTCTTGTAAATAGGAAAAGAAATCAAAGTCTGACATAATTCCAAAGTTGCAGTCCAATAAATTCAGTGAACTATGAATCATGAGCTTATTCAACAAGTAAATCATGCTTACTGAATGTAAAACTGCAATTGCTTCGAAGTCACATGTACCCCCACAAATAGATGAACTATTAGGGAAACCCCACGAGAACCCAACTCAGTACAAACATAACAACAAGGCAATTGACACCTCCATACAACCAATAAATAGAAACTGGGCAGGATGTATAAGACATCGGGGTGGAGCAGAAAGAAATCCACTTGGGAGCTAGAATTGGCCAACTCTGACATGTCTATTAAGAAGGCCTCAAAGTGACGGCTGGGCATCACACCAGCACCCATTAGTTGTGGTCTGCCCGCTTGGCCCTGCCCCAAAATCTAAAGCCCTCTGCATGATTTATAACACTGCTTACCCTTGTGGGAATTCCAGAAGACACTACTACAAGCATTCACCTGTTCTCAATTGTTCTCTGTTGGTCACTGTTGCCTTGCACTGGTTTCTGTTATTTTCAGTTGGAGAAAGAGTAATCCTAGGAAAGACTAGATGAATACATCTGTTTCTCTCTTCCACAACCCAATTGGCCAAATAGAAACCAGTAGGAGACAGCTGAAAGTTTTCACTTGGAACCTAAGTAAAAAGGCACATTTCTGGTCTTTACTGGAAAGATAAATGGTAGTTTGTGGAGAGCCTATCACTGTTGCTTTGGTATATGCATTTATACAGAAAATGGGAAGTACTTTGATGTTGATAATCAAGAGTATTTACCTGGGGCTGGGATGGTGGTAACCTATGAATCCACCAATCAGTCAACACTAACATGAGTGTAAAACATCCTATCAAAGAACAAAGGAGATAAAAGAACCATTATCTGCTTGGCAAAGAAACACAAAATGTGTTCTTCTGTGCACAACTACTGGAAGAATTAACTTCAGTATGGGTCCCACAAGTGTGAACTGGATAAGCTGTGGCAGGAGATGTCTAGCTTCCTAAATCATATATTCAAACATCAGAGTACATTTGTATCTGCACTGTTGGCATTTTCTCTGAATGTTTATTAAAAGCTGTAATACTTGCCTGCTGAATCTGTCCCGAAATGAATGTCACATTATCCCATCTCAGCAAATTGTATTGTGGTTATGTAATTTAACCCATGCTAATACAGTGTAGTTCTTTGTCCCCTTCTAGTGACTGTACCACATGTAGTCTTTACCTGTCTCTGAAATAATAGACTTGGTCTATTACTTTCAGCAGTAGAGGTACCTAGCCTGAATCCAAGCCTATGACTACACTGCAAAAAAACCTACCCCAGGCACTGAGTCTCAGAACCTAGGTCTAAGACTCAGGTTGATGCTGTAGTGAGAAAAATAGCCATGAAGAACCCAAGCAGGAATGTCTGAAAGCCAGGGGGTTGAGTTTCAGAGCCCAAGCAGGATCATTTATCCTATTTTTAGCACCATAGTGCGAACCTAAGTCTGTAGACTCACACTCTGAGACATGCTGCCATGGTGGGTTTTGGGGTATTTTGTTTTGGTTTGGGATTTTGTTGTTGTTTTTTTTGCACTGTAGACATACCCTCAGAGCTCCTATGTAGGATTCAGTCCCTTCAGACACTCCAACAATAATGAACCGCATACATATGACACCATGGCTGTCAGTTAGGCCAGCCTAGGAACCTCAGCCCCAAAACATAGTTACTATTGCTTTACCTGAAAAAGTTCTTTTAACTGTCAATAAGTAGCAGGCTTTCATGACCTCTGGGGCGAGCCACTCCATAGACTACACCAATGTATTGTATTTAGCAACCAAAGTGATGGGATCCCAATCTTCCCATAGGACCCCACTCTGTGTAGGATCCTTAGTTCCCTTATCCATGCTGTAAGCCAGTCTGGCTCCTTCTGTACACCCTGGATTCCTTTCTTCCAGTTGCCATGGAGGTTTGAGGAAGGCAGCCAGTACAAAACATGGCATCTAGAATGAGCATCCAATTCTTTCTCACTACTACAGAGTGTCTAAACTAAACCCTGTTGTTCAGTGAGATGATATCTATAAATTGGATCAGTTGGATGCCTACCAGGGTAACAAGTCCCAGCTCCAGCTCAACTCCCTGAATCCCTCCTAGACATGCAGTGTACACATTAGCTAGCAAACTGACTAAGAGGGTTTTGGTCTTTTGGGGTTTTTTTTAATTTATTTATTTTTTGGCACTTGTGCATATCATGCTTAGGGGAGTTCTCAGCAACCGAGAGACCAGAGCTTACAGCTGCTGCTTTTGTTTTCATTTTTATTTATTTCTGGGACTATTTGAGACTCATCTATTCCCTTCAACAGCTGAGCTACTTTACATGATATAAAGAGTATAAATAATAAGAGCTGGTGGGAAAATAAAAAACTTTCATCAAAAAAATCCAAATGCAGCCAGTTCCAGTACCTTATATGTTGGCAGCATTTAGTATCTACATTATAGATGAAGTGTTTGGAGTGATAAAAGACATAGTCAAAATTAACTGGTCCTTTCCTTTAATGCTGTACCATAATAGAAGAATGAACAGATCCCTCAAATAATTTAACAGCAAGGGAAAAATCCAAAATATGTCACAGAGAGCTAAATCCTGAGGTCTTGTGTCCTCAATCCAGCAAATTCCCATTAACTACAATCAGGAAGGAGGAATTTCCTGAGCACGGAAAAACTCGGTAAGGATCTCCAGGATTTGGTCTCTTTTATGAAGGCAGCCTGTTGAATACACTGAAGCAAGAGGTAAGTGAAGGCTGCAGTGACATTACATATTTCACCACCAATAGGAAGATGTAGTTTAGACAGGCCTCCAGCATTTTTACCATTCAGTCAAACCTAGATTTCAGCCCCACCTATGCTGCTGCTTGCACTGTTGATACCACCAAGGGAGTGTGACCATTGGTGAATTGTGGCTGTAAAGTCCACTGGCATAGATAAGGCCAGATAAGACTCAAGGAGTTCGGTCTATTTAGCTTAACAAGGAGAAGGTTAAGCAGTGATTTGATTAGCCTGTAAATACCAACATGAGGAACTAATATTTGATGATGAGCTCTTCAGTCTAGCAGAGAAAGGTATAATATGATCCAATGGTTGGAAGTTGAATTTGGACACATTCAGACTAGAAAGAAGGTATAATTTTTTAACCATGAGAATAATTAACCATTGGCACAATTTACCAAGCGTTGTGGTGGAGTCTCCCTCACTGTCAATTTTTTAATCCAAATTGGATGTTTTTCTCAAAGATCTGCTCTAGGAATTATTTGGGGAAGGTCTCTGACCTGTGCTATATAGGAAGTCAGACTAGATGATCACAATGGTCTCTTCTGGTCTTGGAATCTATGAAACTATGAAGAGAGAGATTATGGTAAATTAGAGGAAAGAAGTGCAGAATGTGGGACCAGATCCATGAATAGATTCCTATCTCATTCTGTCTATCTACATTTTACTTTCCTTTTCTGTTTCTTTCAATCACTGCATTATTTTCTGCCTTTTAAAGAGCTTGTTTTGGTATTACTTACCAGAATGTGCTGGGGTTCTTCTTCTGGGAGACCCAGTTCACCTTGGATTTCAGCCAAAGCACACTGAAGTCAGTGGATGTTCCCATTGACTTCAATGGTCTTTGGATCAGGCCCTTTGAGAGCTGCCCTGTGGACAGCCAAAAGTAAACAGGTTAATAACCTGTAGCTTTGCCTCAGGGTCATCAACTGTCCTAGCCAGGAAATAATGGGAAATACTCTATATAAGAGTTATTTAATGCTCAATTAACTTTAAAAAGTAGATTGTTGTGCTCTCATACCTTGTCACTGGCATGTTTCCCCTTTTTGTAAAGAAACCTGAGGTTGCATTTTAAAATTGGGCTGTTTTCTTGAACACCAGACTTTTATTGACCAGTAAAAGGAAGTGCTGCACTTGCTTTCATATATAGATTCCAGAGCTTCCTGGAATACTGTGTCCACTCCATCAAGAAGCAGAGTTCAAAGCAAAGGAGAGAGGTGGGGAATTACAGCTGGGGGAATTACATACATGAAGAGAGAGGCACACAATATTTTTAAACATGTATTAATCATGACTCAAAACAGGGGCTTGAGAATGAGGGTTTGCACCTGGAAGGAGGTAGCAGAGACAGTGAAGTACTTGTTTTCTAAGGGTACGTCTACACTACGGGATTATTCCGATTTTACATAAACCGGTTTTATAAAACAGATTGTATAAAGTCGAGTGCACACGGCACACTAAGCACATTAATTCGGCGGTGTGCATCCATGGTCCGAGGCTAGCGTCGATTTCCGGAGCGTTGCACTGTGGGTAGCTATTCCATAGCTATCCCATAGTTACCGCAGTCTCCCCCACCCCTTAGAATTCTGGGTTGAGAGCCCAGTGGCTGATGGGGTAAAAATCATTGTAGTGGGTGGTTCTGGGTAAATGTCGTCAGTCATTCCTTTCTCCGGGAGAGCAATGGCAGACAATCATTTCGCGCCCTTTTTCCCTGGATTGCCCTGCCAGACGCATAGCAAGCGACCATGGAGCCCATTCAGCTTTTTTTTTTACAGTCACCGTATGTGTACTGGATGCCGTGGATAGAGGCATTACTGCAGCGCTACACAGCAGCATTCGTTTGCTTTTGCATGATAGCAGAGATGGTTACCAGTTGTTCTGTACTGTCTGCTGCCAGTGTAATTTGGCAATGAGATGACGGTTATCTGTCTTTCTGTGCTGTCTGCTGCTATCATGGGTGCCCCTGGCTGAGATCAGCCAGGGGCGCAAAAGCAAAACTGGGAATGACTCCTCAAGTCAATCTCTCCTTTATGGTTTCTAAAAATACAGTCAGTCCTGCCTAGAATATGGGGCAAACGTACTAGAGAAGCAGTATATCAGAGAGTACAGCTGCTCTGTGTCAGATCCCGCAGAAATGATGAGCTACATGCCATTCACGGGGGGTGCCCCTGCAACAACCCCACCTGTTGCTTCCCTCCTCCCCCAACCTTCCTGGGCTACCGTGGCAGTGTCCCCCGCATTTGTATCATGAAGTAATAAAGAATGCAGGAATAAGAAACACTGAGTTTTTAGTGACATAAAATGAGGGGGAGGCAGCCTCCCGGTGCCATGATAGTCCAGGCAGGACATTAAGCAGTGTGGGGGAGAGAAGCCCAGCATCCCACTGCTATGACAGTCCAGGCAGTACAGAATCTTTTCTTTTCACATGAAAAGGAGGGGGCTGATTGAAGCTCAGCCCCCAGTTGCTATGATGAAGACGGTTACCAGCCGTTCTGTACCATCTACTGGGAATGACTGGGAGTCATTCCTATTTTCACCCAGGCGCCCCCGTCCAGCCTCACCTGAAGCCAGCCAGGAGCACTCACGGGTTGATAAGAAGGACGGTTACCAGTCCTACTGCACCGTCTGCCACCGGGGAGGGGAGAGGAGCAGATACTTCTCTTCACTGCTGCAGCATCGCGTCTACCAGCAGCATTCAGTAGACATAGGGTGACACTGAAAGAAGTCAAGAAATGATTTCTTTCCCTTTTCTTTCACGTGGGGGGGGGGGTAAATTGACGAGCTATACCCTGAACCAAGCCGGACAATGTGTTTGAACCTACAGGCATTGGGAGGTCAGCCAAGAATGCAAATACTTTTCGGAGACTGCTGGGGACTGTGGGATAGCTGGAGTCCTCAGTACTCCCTCCCTCCCTCCATGAGCGTCCATTTGATTCTCTGACTTTCCGTTACGCTTGTCATGCAGCACCGTGTAGCCTGTAGATTTTTTTTTCAAATGCTTTGGCATTTCGTCTTCTATCAAAGCTCCGTTACAGAACAGATTTGTCTCCCCATACAGCAATCAGATTCAGTATCTCCCGTACGGTCCATGCTGGAGCTCTTTTTGGATTTGGGACTGCATTGCCACCCGTGCTGATCAGAGCTCCACGCTGGGCAAACAGGAAATGAAAATCAAAATTTCACGGGGCTTTTCCTGTTTACCTAGCCCCTGCATCCGAGCTGAGATTGCTGTCCAGAGCAGTCACAGTGGTGCACTATGGGATACCACCCAGAGGCCAATACCGTTGATTTGTGGCCACACTAACCCTAATCCGATATGGTAATACCAATTTTAGCACTACTCCTCTCATTGGGGAGGAGTACAGAAACCGATTTAAAGAGCCCTTTATATCGATATAAAGGGCCTCGTAGTGTGGACGGGTACAGCGTTAAATCGGTTTAACGCTGCTAAAATCGGTTTAAACGCGTAGTGTAGACCAGGCCTAAGTATATGCTTTGTTGAAGCTCAGAAAGATCACTCCGAGTGGGAATGTGCAGCTAGGATGTGGAGGAGAGAAGGAAAATGGATATTTTTCTAGGGGTATGTCTACATCTACAATTTTTGCAGCGCTGGTTGTTACAGCTGTATTAGTACAGCTGTATAGGGCCAGCGCTGCAGAGTGGCCACACTTACAGCAACCAGCGCTGCAAGTGGTATTAGATGTGGCCACACTGCAGCGCTGTTGGGCGGCTTCAAGGGGGGTTCGGGGAACGCGAGAGCAAACCGGGGAAGGAGACCAGCTTCGCCGCGGTTTGCTCTCGCGTTCCCCGAACCACCCTGCAAACAGCAGGGAAGGAGACCTGCTTGCTCGGGGTTCGGGGAACGCGAGAGCAAACCGGGGAAGGAGACCAGCTTGATTACCAGAGGCTTCCTCAGGTATGCTGGGATACCTGCTTATTCCACGGAGGTCAAGAAAAGCGCTGGTAAGTGTCTACACTTGATTACCAGCGCTGGATCACCAGCGCTGGATCCTCTACACCCGAGACAAAACGGGAGTACGGCCAGCGCTGCAAACAGGGAGTTGCAGCGCTGGTGATGCCCTGCAGATGTGTACACCTCCTAAGTTGCAGCGCTGTAACCCCCTCACCAGCGCTGCAACTTTGTGATGTAGACAAGCCCTAGATGTGCCACTTTGACGTATGTGCACTCCTGCTTCCAACACAATGGGAGAGTCTGAGAAGTAGGGTGGACATGAGAATAGGGCCCTGTTCTAAAATAGCAGCCATCATTAAGCTTTCCTTCTGTTTGCTAATTAGCAAAGATTTAAAACAACAACAGAAAACTAATGGACTTGACAATGCTTTGACATATCACATTTTTAACAGCAATTTAATAACGACTTAATTATGCATGTACTTAGATCACAGATGAACTTGAGAGTCTTCTTTGGTGTTGGATTTGCTACACCTTATCATTCAGCTTTCATTTGCAACCCCCAAACTGGGGATGGCTCAGATCTGAGTTCATTCAATCTGAGCATCTGGAGTTTGGCATAGTGGGAAGTGAGACAAAAGATTCTAGGCTGATCGACTCTCATCTCTAATTTATATAGTACTCTAGGAAGCTTACTAGGATTGTGCAAGGTATATTAAAGGGTTCAATTTAGCCCTGCCCCTTGGGACTACATGGAGCATATACTAATGCAGGGTTTGGCCTTATGTGTACCTGTTGCACTTCAGAGAAATGAATAATGATCCCTGCCCTGAGGAGTTTTACAGTACATTGGAGTCCAGATGAAACACAGGACAAGAATGGAGAAAGGCGGGAGTATGGAGACATCGTGGGTGAGGAGGAGCCTGACACTGGATGGTTTAATGGCCAAGGTGAGTGTTAAGAAAGAATATTGAGCAGAAAGAGGGGATCACTTAAAGAAGAAGTAGGAGGGGCTTTCAGTCCTAGGAGGTGGTGTGAAAGAAATGAGGCTTAATTATTTGTGCCTGGTATTTTTTCTATGGACTTTATTTTTTTAGAAGAATTTTTCTTGGGCATCACTATGGGTGAGTGGCTGAGGCACTAGACTGGGAGTGAGGAGACTTGCATTCTATTCCTGGCTCTGCTACTGACTGGCTGGGTGACTTTAGGCATGTCATTTCACCTCTCTGTGCCTCTGTTTCCCATTGCTTGCCTGTCTTGTTAATTGAGGACTGTAAGCTTGCCATAGAAGGGATGGTTTTCTTCAGTGTGTTTGTACAGCACCTAGAACAAAGGAGTCCCAGTCTTTGCTGGGGCCTCTGGGTGCTACTGCAGTACAAACAATTTGTCTGGCTCTCCGGATGGGTGTTTTACCCTAAAGGTGTTATGTCGCACCATACAAAAGTGTGATTACATAGAAGTCCCTTTATATAATTTTTTCTTATCTCTGAATTAAACTGGTTATAAGTAGCTGATCTCATTTTAAAACACTAAGGAGATATTATTTGTGCAGCACTTCATAATTATGTATTATCAATAAAGTAAATGGCGTAACTAAATGAGTTTGTTTGGGGTGTCTTTAAAAAGAAAAATCTGTGCTGACTGGCCAGCTGAGGTATAAAATGAAACAACATCCATCAGCAGCACAAGAAGAAGTGGAACCGACCCACTGCTGTATTCCCCTGAAAGCATGAGTCAGAGACCTATTGAGAACAAAATATGGATGTCAGATGGTTAGCCCCTCAGGCTGTCTGGCAACCTGCTTGCTAGTGAGAAAAAGGTAATAGCTATTTCATATAGGACTAAGAAGGAAGATGGAAAGGCCTATATTGGCATAGGGAGCTCAATACCTGAATAAACCAGTCAAGGTAGACAACATCTGTGCCTTAGGAAACAACTAAATCCAGCTAGTGTAGCTGGAATAAATACAAGATGGCATTCTCTTATTGGAGTCAGGAATTACTGATTTCTCCATCCATTTTATGGGGTTTATTTTAAAATCTTCTAGTGCTGTTTTTTATCTCTATATAATATTTATTTTTAAGCTGGTAATTTCAATGGGGACTACAGGAGTTATGTGCCCAACTCCTGTGGGCCCCTTTGAAAATCCCATCTTTATTTCTTAAGGCCAGCTTGTTTCTGGGCTTTGTGCAGGGCACAGGAAAGGGAGCACCTAAGGAGTACACCTCTGCCAAGTATAACCACAGTGTCCACATTCAGAGCATAGAGACAGTGCCCCTGGGAGCATAAGTCACTGAAGAGGGGGCAAGAATAGGTGAGAGGAGACAATGCCATTGCACCACTCCCCTTATTGGCCTATGGGACTGCCCAGCTGGTGAGAAGGGTACATGCTGCACCTTCTCAAGAGATGGTGCAGTCTGTGTACTCACCTGTGAATCGGGGAGCTGCAGGAGGTGTTATACTATTGCTTTTATCTATAGCCCTTGCACATTTGGTGCTAAGTTGAGGAAGCTTGTTGTGCCCTGCCCTCCTCTTCCGCACCTCCACTAAAAGGCTACACACAATCTGATCCTAATGATGGGCCAGTGATGTCAGATCAAATAAACGCCCTACCTGGCAGAACCAATTGTCATTTCTCACTCGCTGAGTTTGACCCAAACTTTGGAAGTGTTCAGCTACAGCTGAAATTCCCACTTCCAGTGAGCACCTAACAGAGCCGCACAGAGGAGGTGAGGGGGGCAAGTGGGGCAATTTGCCCCAGGCCCTGGGCCCCGCAGGGGCCCCCATGAGAATTTTCCAGCTCCACCTTCCACCTTCCCCCGGCACCTCAGGCCCCTGGACAGAGCTAAAGTGGCCTGGCTCGGGCAGGGCCTGAGCTCCTCCGCACTCGGAGCCACACAGTAAGGAGGCGGGGCTGCGAGCTCCCGTGCCACCAGAGCTATGCCACTGCAGCGCTGTCCAGGGGCTAGGGCAGCTCCTGGACGCGGCGCGCTGAGGCTCCGAGAAAGGGGAGAGGCGGGGGCAACCCGGGAGCGGCCCTGGACAGAGCTAAAGTGGCATGGCTCGGGCGGGGTCTCTGCTCCCTGCTCGGAGACGCGTGGTCAGGGAGCGGGGCCTGAGTTCCTCCCCACTTGGAGCTGCTGTGGTAAGAGGGCGGGGCTGCAAGCTCCGGACCAACCAACAGGAGCGTAGGCCTTGCTGCAGCCACGTTGCAGTGCTGTCCAGGGCTGCTCCTGGACCGTGGTGTGCTGAGGCTGGGGGGGGAGGAGGGGGTAAGCAGCATGGCAGGGGGCTGGGGGGTTGGATAAGGGGCAGAGAGTCCTGGGGATAATCAGGAGACAGGGAGGGGGCAGAGGTTCTGGGAGGGGGTCAGGGGATGGGGAATGGGGGGTTGCATCATGGGCATTCTGGGGCTCTGTCAGGACTCGGCAGAGTGGGGTGGGTAGGGGTTGGGGCAGTCAGGGGACAGGGAACAGGGGGGTTGGTGGGGCATGGGGTCCCAGAGTGGTGGTTGGGGAGCAGGTCTCGGGGGGGTTGGTGAGGGGACATGGAGCAGGATGGGTCAGGGATTCTGCGAGGGGCAGTCAGGGGGTAGGAAGTGGCTGGGGGTCGGATAGGGGGCAGGGGCAGGCTGTTTGGGAAGGCACAGCCTTCCCTATCTTAAAGCTCATTCAGCAGTTTGGGGCTTGCAGACAGCTATTTAACACAAAGAGCCAAGCTGTTATTTTTTCCATGGGGAACGACTCACATGAGAAGAGCAATATCCTACACTACCTACCTCCTTCCCAACCCTACCAAGGGAGACCTCCCCCTCCCCCCGGGTCCCCTGCATTCCCTGAGGCTCCAGAAGGGTTAATTCAGTGGTTCTCAAACTTTTGTACAGGTGACTACTTTCATATAGCAAACCTCTGAGTGTGACCCCCCGCCCTTATAAATTAAAAACATTTTAAAAATATATTTAACACTATTATAAATGCTGGAGGCAAAGTGGGGTTTGAGGTGGAGGCTGACAGCTCGTGACCCCCAGTAATAACCTCATGACCCCGAGGGGTCCTGACCCCCAGTTTGAGAACCCCTGGGTTAATTTAATTTTAGCACCTTGTGTCCATTCACATGCTTGTGCTATTTTGAGCATTTCAGTTTTCACAACATAGGCTTATCCCATATTCTGGAACAAGCTGAAATGCTCAGTTCGTGGAATATGTACATAAGCTATACTAAAGACAAATCCACAGTAACCGTCTCCAGTTTGTGAGGGACCCCATGGAGCCAGTCTCTAGGAAACAGATACATTCATGGAGGTTAAGTCCATTAATGGCTATTCGCCAGGATGGGTAAGGAATGGTGTCCCTAGCCTCTGTTTGTCAGAGGGTGGAGATGGATGGCAAGAGAGATCACTTGATCATTACCTGTTAGGTTCACTCCCTCAGGGGCACTTGGCATTGGCCACTGTCAGTAGACAGGATGGTGGGCTGGATGGACCTTTGGTCTGACCCAGTATGGCCATTCTTATGTTCTAACCTAAAGTTATGGAGACAGATATGAGTCAAGGAAGCCAGCAGAGTATCAGAAACTTGGAAAAATCTCTGACTGGATGGGCTCTGGCTTTTAGTCACAAGCTGAGGTGGTTCAAAAGTTTTGGATTTTTTTTAAGCAGAATTTTTTATTGTTTTTTTAAACAAACACAGCAAGCAGCAAATATATGGCGCCACACTTCTGAAACCCCAAACCATGTTCAGGTTTTGGCAGACTAATTTCAGCTTTTCAATTAAAAAAACCACAACACATTTTGAAGGAAAGCAGACATTGGCTGTGATTTTTTTCTGTTTTTTAAAAAACCCCTAGTTTTTGATCCAAAAAAAGTTCTGATGGAAAATATTTGTCCAACCCTTTTAATGAGCTTTAGGGCTTTTTAGCACTAGCTGATGCGGAGAACTAGTGATACCTTGTAAAGGTGACTTGTAAAGAAGTTCTCTCAAAACTGGGTTTGTGATGAGATGTGGAAAGTTTTTAAATGTTTATTTTTCCCAAGTCTGCCTGGGATGGGTTGTGGGGGCAAGTGAGGCAATTTGCCTCGGACCCCGCAGGGGCCCCCATGAGAATATAGCATTCCATAGTATTGGAACTTTTTTTATGGAAGGGGCCCCTGAAATTGCTTTGCCCCAGGCCCCCTGAATCCTCTGGGCACCTGAACCCAAAGTTCTGATGTAACAGCAGAGAGTAGTCACTAGAATGGCTAGAAGTTTCTCACTTTATGAGAATCTTGTACGTTCCATCCTAATGTATCCATCACAGTGGCATCTCTATTCTGTTTTTGGTGTGGGAGCTAGCCCAGCTTTGCTGACTCACAAGGATCAGTTAGAGATAGGGTCCAAACAACAAAGAATGAATTCAAATCCAATGTTTTTTTCGGGGGGAGGTCTTCCTGTCCATGACTTTGCTTCCACTTATGCTAGAGATTGGGTCCAGCAGCAAAATTCAGATCTGCAGAAAGGATGGTCTAACAATTAAAGCCGTGGTCTGGGATTTGGAGAGCAGACTTGCTACATGATTCTGGGTAAGTCACAATCTTCCCGTGCCTCAGTTTCCCACCCTTAAAATGGACATTTCTCCCACTCTTTGTGTGTCTTGTATATTTAATTTGTAAGTTATTTGCAGCAGGTACTTTTGCTTACCATGTGTGTGTATATCATTAGCACAACAGGCCCCTAGATACTACCATAATACAAATAGCATATCAACTCCAAGAGAGTACGGCTGGAGTTCTGTTTGAGGCTCAAATTTTGCCTTAAGTGCCACATAATCTTCCAGTTGTTTGGGCTTTTATCAGTACTAACGAAACTCTGAATCCTTGGATGTTCAGTTCTCACCAAAAGAAATAACGCTTTTTCACTACTGCAGTGAATTGATTAAAATAATCAACCACATTTACCTTAGTATATTACATTCAGTGGACTCTCTAAGTCAAAGTCTCATGGAAATAGGGGAGCATCAACAGTGTTTTAAATGTCAGGAAACATTTAAATGCTAATGACTGTCTGATTCACTTATAAATGAAAAGGATAATTTTAGAAAATAAAAATGACCTCCCTCCTCCATGCTCTATTGATTATGTGTCTGTAATGCATCACCACCTACTTCTTTAATCAGGCTCTTTGCTCTCTGCAACTACACAGAGGTGTCTTGCATTTGGCAATATGTGTTTTAAATAGGCAAAAGCCATGATGGCTGCTCTGAATTACTGAAGGGCAAGCTTGTTATCCGTTCAGGGGACAAACAGACCTGTAGCAGTGTTTGTTATATTACTTCCGGCTGCCAAAACTTACTGCAGGGGTTGGCAACCTTTCAGAAGTGGTGTGCCGAGTCTTCATTTAGTCACTCTAATTTAAAGTTTCGCGTGCCAGCAATACATGTTAACATTTTTAGAAGGTCTCTTTCTATAAGTCTACAATATATAACTAAACTATTGTTGTATGCAAAGTAAATAAGGTTTTTAAAATGTTCAAGAAGCTTAATTTAAAATTAAATTAAAATGCAGAGCTCCCGAGACTGGTGGCCAGGACCCGGGCAGTGCAAGTGCCACTGAAAATCAGCTCACGTGCTGCCTTCGGCACACCTGCCATAGGATGCCTATCCGTGACCTACTGCAATGAGCTTACACAAAGTCAATGAAAAAAAGAAAAAAAAGTGTTAAAGTGAGGGTGACAAAACAAAAATGGAGCATTTCAAGTATTAATTCATAATGTGTGGGTTGTTTTAGGAACACTTCAGCAGCATCCATGTATTTGGGTGGAGGGGGAGGATGGGATTCTCCTCTCTGGTAGCTGGCTCCAAACTACCTTCCCTTTCTTTGGGATGAAGAACCCTCCTGTTGCCTTTGGGGAAGGAGAAATTCCTCCAGAAATCATTCCAACACCTTTATCAGCAAACAAACAACTCCTGCCCCTCAGTCACTGATCAGGGGGCCTCCTTCCCTTTGGGTTCCATCAGATTCTCCTGTGCCAGGGGGTGTAGGCTCACAGGGTATGTTTACACTGCAATTAAATACCCAGGGCTGGTCCATGTCAGCTAAGTTTGGCTTGGGCTGCAGGGCTGTTTACTTTCAGTGCAGACATTCCACCTCGAGCTGGACCCTGGGTTCTAGGACTCTGTGAAGAGGGCAGTCCATGAACCCAGGCTCCAACCGAACCCAAACATCTACACTGCAATTAAACAGCCCCACAGCCTGATTCCTGTGAGTCCAAGTCAGCTGACAGGAGCCAGCTGCAGGTGTTTTAACTGCAGTGTAGACATATCCATAGGGGCCCCTCAAATAGGCCTGTCTCTCAGCCCTAGGCTCAGACTCTTGGGCTGGTGTGTTCTTGCAGTAGCGCATGCAGCCTGCACCATCCCTTCTCAACGGGCATTCCCCTCTGTCATGACCCCATGTTACCTACAACCCAGTTCTCACTCAGAACATTTAAGCCAGTCCTCTCCTCCCTCTGCTCCCTTCTAAAAAGGACCCTGTCACCATGAGAGGCATGGTATGTGTTCTTTAAATTCTTCTGCAGAAACCCACAGCACCACTCCAGAATGAACTAATGATCCTGTAATTTATTATTTACAGTTAAAACCTCTGAATGGATTCTGGTACTGATCAGCTGGAAGGGCCTACTATCCTTTTCAAAAAGCCCTGTAAAGTCTTATTTCCCACCCCAGTGCAGCTTCCTTTTCATAAGCCATGGAGACTGAAGTTCTCCTTGTCTGTTCTCAGTGCCACTCTGGCAGCCCAGGCCTCTACCCTCTCTGGTCCCTGGAGTCCAGCACGACCTTTCTGGGCATCTTCAGCAAGCCTGGATCAAACCACCCCAGCTGTCAGGTCTCCACACTCCCTCCTTCCATTACACTTTTGAACAAATATTTTTGGGAGGGGTTCCTAGCAACCCTATGGGCCCTCATGTAGTCCTTAGGTTTCAAACCACTATCTCACTTCCACCCACATATTTTACCTTCCATATATATCATACCTAAATAATATAAACACAACACATACCCAAATGTTCTCCAGGCTCTCCTGCAAGTGGAGAAGAAATAGCAGATGGGAGAAGGGGTGGGATTTCCTGCCAGCTCGCTATCCAATCAGGGCTTTGGGGGCAGAGGCCTGACCCCTTCACACTGTTGATATGTGGAGTGGAGACTCCATACATTACCTCCTCCTCTTAGGGACACGCTTTTAGCTCAGGACATAAAGAGTTAGCTAAATGACTCCTGTTAATCACACTGGAAGTTGCTTGGCAATATTCCTGTGGGCCATATGCTGATTACTTGAAAAACAGCCAAACAAAAGCCCTACTTAAAATTAGAGAGAAACTTCAAATCTGGATCCAAACTTTTCCCAAGCCTGTGAGGATACTGCTTCTGAGTTTTGGATCAGCCCATTGCAGACTTAAGACCCGATTCTCTTCTCTAATATGGCCATAGCTGGCTAGCTAAGTGCCCGCCTTGTTGGGTGATCTCTCCGCTGGCATAAAGTGAGCTTCTTTGCCAACCACCCCACACCATGCTGGCATTAGGGATGCGTCAGGAAAAAGCACAGCTCTGCCAGTTCTCAAGTATAATCCCTGGGCTGCTCTAACTTGCACTGAGAGCAAGACTAGCATAGACCAGCCCACCGGCTGTTCCTGATGTCCCCCACCTCACCCCAATCTTGACACAAGAGAGAATCCAGCCTTTACTGTCCATCTATGGAATACAAGTACATTGTAGATCTGGGTTTGTGGTTTGGGTGTTCCTCCACTTAACAAGCTTGTTTAGACTCTCTGTCCCTTCTCGTGTCATTCTTCTCTGTCTTACATAAAAGTCACAATTTCCAGCTTAAAATAGCTTACCTTCCTGCAAGAATTAAAGATGATGAAATATGCATGCAGTAATATTAGCTGCTATTATCCTGCAAACACTTACACACTTGAATAACTCCATGGATGTGCATAGTTCTGTTCAGCTCAAGAGTTTACCAGATCAGAGCCCTATTGTGTATTATAATTAACTTGCAATATTGCAGAAATTGTGAATTTTGCACTATTGGGCTTCCACCACAATTTTGACAGTGGGAGCCCCGCCATGCGCAGGGCTGATAGCGGGAGCCCTCACAGTCAGCCCTGAGTAGTTGCTGTCAGCCCCAGGGGGCCAACACTGGGAGCCCCTGCCCTCAGCCCCATGCAGTGGACAGTAGGAGCTCCCGTGGAAAACGGTGGAAGAAAAGTAATTATGGGCTTTATTACTGTAAATAAGGTCCATTCTGCAATTTTCCATAGCTTGTCCACAACTCAGCTGAATTTTTTGACAATCCATACTGCAATTCAAGTAGGGTCTTCATTATAATGCTATTGCTAATGCAACATGGGTGTGCAAACCACAAGGGGGCACAAGGAAGAACTGAGGCCGGGCATCTACTCAGAAGCAAAATGTCATAAGTGGCTATTTCTATTTGGTAGCCAAGGAGAGGCTTTAAATCTTTCACTCTCCTGTAATTTTCCAAGCAGCGATCACATCTTTATACATATTGGGGCCTCTTGCCTGCATGGAGTTATACTCACACCTGCTTTTGCAACTAAAAGTGGGGTTTCTTTGAGGCAGGGTCTGTCTTTTTGTTCTGGGTTCGTGCACAATGGGGTCCTGGGCCTGGGCCTTTTAAGTGCTACAATTATAATACTAATAATAAGAAGCAAACCAGTTCACATCCATTTAAATTAAAAAGGTCAGACAAAAGTGTAATGGTGGCTGTAGCCTTATTGAAATTCTACTTCTCCACATTTATTTTTGAGTGCCCCACAATGTGCGAAGTATGGGACTTTGTCATCCCTGCACATGAAATGAGCTCAGTGTAGGGACTAGGGAGTGGAGTAGAGACAAAAGGTGGCTTTCTGCTTCCCCCATCCTGGGGCAGGCTGGCTCCAAATGCAGGCTGCCCTAACTTGTGCTTGACTGGAATGCTCCCTATGAGCTGTTCTCATAGAACATCCCAACCATGTCCCCCTCCCCAGCAACATCATTGGTGCATCCCTCTACTATCAGGGGATGATGTAGGGCTGGCGGTGTGGACTTAGCACCAGGCAAAATTCCCACCTGTGTTGCAGGAATTCATGGATGGCCTTCATGGTCCCTTTACACTAGCAGAGTGCATCTACTAATTAATTTGACCCATGTGCCCTGCCCCTAAGTAATTAATTTAAATTCAACAACATGCAATTACTGAGGGTCAGGCAGACAGAAGCGGGGAAGAGACAGAACAGAAGAGAGGTAAAATGGTCATGAGGTAACTCAGTCAGGGGTGAACACATCCTCCTATAGTTTAATTATGTCCTTGGAGGTCCTGACACTTAGTTTCTATTGGTTTTACCCCTATCATCAGGGCTATGAGGTTTTCAGGCTCTTTGTTAATATTACATGTATATGGTGGAAACCACCTGTATTGAGACATTATAAATGCAGTCTTCCTATATCCAGATGCACCTACCTCCCACTTCTTCCTTTGCTAACTCGGGACGCTGACCCTTTCTATGGTCCCCCAGCTTGTGTATCACAAGCAACCATGATAGGTAAAATATGTATAGGCAGTGGTGGTTCTGGCTGGGTTATCTGTGGGGACTGAATTCAGGATCTCTGGATATAAAAATATGACCATCTACTGCCTGAGGTAAAGGACTACCTCTACTGAACTCAGAGGAAGCAGCACAGTCATACACCTTTATATGTGGCCTAGCCACTAGAGGGAGACAAAGAGCCACCATCGTGTTGAGGTGAGTTATACAAACATATCAGGAGGGGAACAGGAGTTTAGAATGCCTGGCTTCTGCAGTCACTTTGGGAGAAGCACCAGTGAAGTGATAGGGGGCTGAGGGTTGAAAAATATGCTTGAAAAGGCACCATACATAAACCTAAATGGCACCAACATGGGGGACGACTGCCCTCTTTGGCCCCCTATTGCCTCCTCTGTCCTCCATTGACGTCATTAGGTGGATCCCACCAGGCCTGTGTGCATAAATACAACAGAACCTGCTGTTCCTCTCCCTCTGATATGGACAAATAAAGGAGGGCAGGGAGAAGAAAATCCACTTGGCATGCAGCACTTCTCACCTACCAGAGAGGTGAAAAAATCATGGGGATTATCCAAGAGGACCCTGCTTATACACTGGAGCTTAGCTTCATGATAAGAGAAGTGAAAGTCCATTAAACTGCACCCTTCTTGACCACAGATGGGAGTTTCACTCTGTCCAGCTTTCCTATAGACAGATTCTTCTGTACTGCTAACATACATTACTCAGGGTACGTCTACACTACGAGATTATTCCGATTTCACATAAACCGGTTTTGTAAAACAGATTGTATAAAGTCGAGTGCACGCGGCCACACTAAGCACATTAATTCGGCGGTGTACTGAGGCTAGTGTCGATTTCCGGAGCATTGCACTGTGGGTAGCTCTCCCATAGTTCCCGCAGTCTCCCCCGCCCCTTGGAATTCTGGGTTGAGATCCCAGTGCCTGATGGGGCAAAAAACATTGTCGCGGGTGGTTCTGGGTACAGCCTCACCCATCCCTCCGTGAAAGCAGCAGACAACTGTTTCGCGCCTTTTTTCCTGGGTGAACTGTGCAAACGCTATAGCACAGCAAGCATAGACCCTGCTCAGATCAAGACTGCAATCGTGGATGTTGTAAACACCTCGCGCATTCTCGTACAGTCTATGCTGAACCACGACCTGCAAAGCCAGGCGAGGAGGAGGTGGCTACAGCAGCGCGGCGACGAGAGTGATGAGGACATGGACACAGAATTCTCTCAAACCGCGGCCCCCTGCGCTTTGGAGATCCTGCTGGTAATGGAGCAGGTTCTAGCTATTGAACGCCGATTTTGGGCCCGGGAAGCAAGCACAGACTGGTGGGACTGCATAGTTTTGCAGGTTTGGGACAATTCGCCGTGGCTGAGAAACTTTCGCATGCGTAAGGGCACTTTCATGGAACTTTGTGACTTGCTTTCCCCTGCCCTGAAACGCCAGAATACCAAGATGAGAGCAGCCCTCACAGTTGACAAGCGAGTGGCAATAGCCCTCTGGAAGCTTGCAATGCCAGACAGCTACCAGTCAGTCAGGAATCAATTTGGAGTGGGAAAATCTACTGTGGGGGCTGCTGTGTTGCAAGTAGCCAAAGCAATCAAGCTGCTGCTACGAAAGGTTGTGACTCTGGGAAATGTGCAGGGCATAGTGGATGGCTTTGCTGCAATGGGATTCCCTAACTGTGGTGGGGCGACAGATGGAACCCATATCCCTATCTTGGCACTGGAGCACCAGGGCACCCAGTATGTAAACCAAAAGGGGTACTTTTCAATGGTGCTGCAAGCACTGGTGGATCACAAGGGACGTTTCACCAACATCCATGTGGGATGGCCGGGAAGGGTTCATGACGCTCGCGTCTTCAGGAACACTATTCTGTTTAAACGGCTGCAGCAAGGGAATTACTTCCCAGACCAGAAAATAACAGTTGGGGATGTTGAAATACCTGTAGCTATCCCAGGGGACCCAGCCTACCCCTTGATGCCATGGCTCATGAAGCCATACACAGGCAGCCTGGACAGCAGTCAGGAGTTGTTCAACTACAGGCTGAGCAAGCGCAGAATGGTGGTAGAATGTGCATTTGGCCATTTAAAGGTGCGCTGGCGCACATTACTGACTTGCTCAGACCTCAGCCAAACCAATGTCCCCATTGTTATTGCTGCTTGCTGTGTGCTCCACAATCTCTGTGAGAGTAAGGGGGAGATCTTTATGGCGGGGTGGGAGGCTGAGGCAAATCACTTGGCAGCTGATTTCACACAGCCAGACACCAGGGCGATTAGAAGAGCACACCAGGAAGTGGTGCACATCAGAGAAGCTTTGAAAACAAGTTTCTTCACGGGCCAGGGTACGGTGTGACTGCTGTGTTTGTTTCCCCTTGATGAACGCCCTCCTTGATTGATTCATTCCCTGTAAGCAACCCACCTCCCCCTTCGATTACAGCTTGCTTAAGGAAATAAAGTCACTATCGTTTAAAAAGCATGTATTCTTTATAAAAAGAGGGAGAGAACTGACAAGGTTGCCAGGGTGTGGTTTGGGAGGAGGATAGGAGGGAAGAAAAAGGCCACTAAAAATATTTCAAAGTAATGACAGCCTTTTTGTTGGGCTGTCCACGAGAGTGGAGTGGATGGGTGCACGAAGCCTTCCCCCACACATTCTTACACATCTGAGTGAGGAAGATATGGAACATGGTGAGGGGTGAAGGTGGTTACACTGGGGCTGCAGCGGCACTCTGTGACCGTGCTGCTGTTCCTGAAGCTCCACCAGACATCGGAGGATGTTAGTTTGATCACGCAGCAGCCCCAGCGTTGCATCCCGCCACTGCTGATCTTCCTGCCTACACCTCTGATCTTCCTGCCGCCACCTCTCATCTTGAGCGTCCCTCCTGTCCTCATGTTCGTCCCTCCTATCCTCACATTGGTCCCTCCTGTCCTGACGTTCACTGGCATCTTTCCTGTAATTTGATACCATGTTCTTCCACTCATTCAGATGAGCTCTTTCATTGTGGGTCACTTCCATGATTTCCGAGAACATTTCATCTCGCGTCTTTTTTTTCCGCTGCCTTATCTGAGATAGCCTTCGGGATGGAGTAGGGAGGCTTGAAAAATTTGCAGCTGCATGAGGGAGAGAAAAAAGGGAGAGAAGTATTTAAAAGATACATTTTACAGAACAATGCTTATACTCTTTCACAGTGAACAACACTATTCACCTTACATAGCACATGTGATTTCACTACAAGGTCGCATTTTGCATCTTAATATTGAGTGCCTGCGGCTCTGGTGTTAGAGATCTCACAGACGCAGGTCGGGGCAGCAGAATTCAGCTTGCCTGCGGCCATGGTAAGCCATTCTCTTTCGGCTTCTGCAGCCTTCATATACACAGTGCCCTCCTTTCCCAAATGCCAAGCAAATCCCGTTCAGTGCTGCTTCTTTCCTGTTAACATGCAGCAGTAGAAACCACTCCCCCCATCCAATTCTCTGGGATGATCGCTTTACCCCTCCCTCCACCGCGCAGCAGGTATCATGGAAGATCACTGCTAAACACCCCCTTTTCCCCCCACTGCGTGGCTGGTAGCAGGGAAGATCCCTGCTAGCCAAACACAAAAAAGCTCAGCGCCATTCCCACCCCACCCCGTCTTGGCTATCTGCAAGGAAGGATTTCTTTTAAGCAACAGGCAAACAGCCCAGTAGGAATGGCCATCTCTGTCCCCTTAATTAAATCCCTGAATTTCAGCCAGGTTACCATGAACGATATCACTCTCCTGAGGATAACACAATGAGATAAAGAACGGATGTTGCTTGAATGCCAGCAATCACCGGGACTATACACAGCTAGGCTTTGTCATGCAATGATACCAGATTACTTGCTACATCCATGGTGTGGTCAAGTGTCCTACTATGGAGGACGGAATAAGGGTGCCTTGCCCAGAAACCTTCTGCAAAGGCTTTTGGAGTACCTCCAGGAGAGCTTCATGGAGATGTCCCTGGAGGATTTCTGCTCCATCCCCAGACATGTTAACAGACTTTTCCAATAACTGTACTGCCCGCAAATGCATCCCAAGTCCTCAGGGCAAATTAATCATTAAAAAAACACTTGCTTTTAAACCATGTTTTATATTTACAGAGGTCGCTTCCATGGCTTCATTGTCTGGGCTAGTGGCTTGGGAGGGCTGGGAGGGTAATTCCGTCTGGGTGAGAAAAAGCTCCTGGCTGTTGGGGAGAACGGAGTGCTGTGTGCTCTCTGCAAGCTCGTCCTCCTCTTCCTCCTCCTCATCCACAGAATCCTCAGCCATGGCTGAGATTACCACCCCCACCTCGGAATCCACGGACAGGGGTGAGGAACTGGTGGCAGAACCCCCTAGAATTGCATGCAGCTCAGCGTAGAAGCGGCATGTTTTTGGCCCTGCCCTGGACCTTCCGTTTGCTTCTTTGGTTTTCTGGTAGGCTTGTCTGAGCTCCTTAACTTTCACACAGCACTGCACAGAGTCCCTGGTGTGGCCTTTCCCCATCATGGCCTTGGAAATTTTTTCAAATGTTCTTTCATTTCGTCTTTTGGAATGGAGTTCTGTTAGCATGGAATCCTCTCCCCATATAGCGATCAGATCCAGTACCTCCCGTGCAGTCCATGCTGGAGCTCTTTTTCGATTCTCAGGAGACTGCATTGTTACCTGTGCTGATGAGCTCTGTGTGGTCACCTGTGCTGGTGAGCTTTCCACACTGGCCAAACAGGAAATGAAATTCAAAAGTTTGTGGGGCTTTTCCTGTCTACCTGCCCAGTGCATCTGAGTTCAGATTGCTTTCCAGAGCGGTCACAGTGGGGCACTGTGGGATACCGCCCGGAGGCCAATACCGTCGATTTGCGGCCACGCTAACCCTAATCCGACATGGCAATACTGATTTCAGCGCTACTCCTCTCGTTGGGGAAGGGTACAGAAACCAGTTTAAAGAGCCCTTTATATCGATATAAAGGGCCTCGTTGTGTGGACGGGTGCAGGGTTAAATCGGTTTAACGCTACTAAAATCGGTTTAAACGTATAGTGTAGACCAGGCCTCAGACTGCTCAGTCGCTAGAACAAGGAACTAAGAACCAAAACAATGGGTTCTGTTCTACTGCTTAAAACATAAGAGAGCTACATAATCTGTGCCAGAAGCTTTAACAACTATAGGTGTTTCCACCCCAAGAACAGATCTATGTAAATCCCATTCCTGACAACCAGTTCCCCATAAATTCCACGTTAGAGAAAGCTATACAGAGTGGACTAGATTGTGCTGCACTGATGTGGGGGAGGGGGTTGGACTCCGTGGGGGATTGTGTCTCGTGGAACATTGTATTAATTCTCTCCAAGCTCCCTCCTGCACAAGAAGATGTGCAGTTTGCACCATTCTTTAAGACAGTGTGGCCTTCCCCTTGTAATGCCTGAGCTGCTCTGCAACAGTGCAGGGAGAAAGGTGCCCTCCCTTTCCCTTACTTGCACCTTCCTTCCTCCCATGGATCCCAGCAAGGGTCAAGGACAATTTGCGCAGTGCATTAATCTGCCAAGGGCATTATGCATTTTGTGCACTATGTGCTCCTGAAACAGACATCAGTGAAAAGACTTTCATATGACAGAAGATGAATAAGACTAAGAGCACCCGTTTGTCCCGAACCAGGACACTTTCTGGAGCTTCGCCCTGCAAAATGCAGCAGACATGTGGACATGGATGATGGAAAAACACCAGTGATCATCAGTTACACATTTTCAGGGCACAAAAGACCCTTCTGCCATTGCAGTAGGTAGCTGGCCCATCACACTTGAAGTGCTAGTACTTGGGAACACTCTGTGGTTTCAAAGAAACCACCATCACACAGAAATTATGGCAGCATCTACAATCATTGCAAGAGTGATGTTACTTTTTAGAGAAAAGAATCTTTTCAGAAATAAATATGTGCAGATCTGCCAGGCAAATTTTCCCCTCCTGCTATGGACATCTGCAGTTCATTTATTTGAATGCCTTCTGAAAATGTGTAACAACTGGCAGTTGGCAGGCAGAGCTTCAAAAGGAATCTCAGATTCTTTGGAGATTGAGAAGGCTGTTTGACAGACATTTCTCTCTCCTCCCCCACCCCTCACTTCTTTTTGTATACCTTAATACTGTTTTAATAAAACTTTTATTAGATGAGTCAATTTTTTCTCCTTTTACATAAAAGTCTGTAGCTTTTATGTAAAGAAATACAAACAGAGACACAGGTAAATCCTGAAAAAAGAACAAGGAGTACTTGTGGCACCTTAGAGACTAACAAATTTATTTGAGCATAAGCTTTTGTTGGCTAAAACCCACTTCATCGGATGCATGCAGTGGAAAATACAGTAGGAAGAGATATATACACAGAGGACATGAAAAAAATGGGTGTTGCCATACCAACTATAACAAGAGTAATCAGTTAAGGTGAGCTATTATCAGCAGGAGAAAAAAAAAACTTTTGTAGTGATAATCAGGATGGCCCATTTCCAACAGTTGACAAGAAGGTGTGAGTAAGAGTAGTGGGGGAAAATAGCATAGGGAAATAGTTTTTACTTTGTGTAATGACCCATCCACTCCTAGTCTTTATTCAAGCATAATTTAATGGTGTCCAGTTGGCAAAAATTAATTCCAGTTCTGCAGTTTCTTGTTAGAGTCTGTTTTGAAGGGTTTTTTTGTTTGAGTATTGTGACTCTGAGGTCTGTAATTGAGTGACCAGGGAGGTTGAAGTGCTTTCTGACTGGTTTTTGAATGTTATGATTCTTGACATCTGATTTGTGTGAATCTCAGGAAGAATGAAAAGTGTAGGTACAAAAGACATGCTATATTCAAATCTAGAGCTATCAAAGAAACATATGGTGGAGAAATAAGTCAACACAGAAATGGTATAAACAACTATGCCCAATCAGTAGATATATAGAAATAAAAAGGAAAGGAAGGTGATATTGCATGAAATCATTGATGACAGAATAACATTTCATGATGTTTCCCCTTCTGCATTGACCAACTTAGTGTAATACCTGATGCCAGAGATCTAGATAAAGTTTGGATGCTTTTTTCTAATTAAGTCACATAGCCTTGATATGGGATACACAGGCACTGTGTGAGATGAGGATTAATGAGGCAGGTAGGCTATCCAGTGGCAAGAGGAGTGTTAAGAACAGCCTATGGGCCCACCTGACCTTGCCCTGCTACATCTGTAGCCAATGTCAAGCAACTTAACCCAATCTGGGGCTGACCAAGGAAGGAAAGCAGAGCTCTACTATGCCCTTGAGGAGGGAAGCCTGGTTCCAGTCAAGAGCCTGAAGAAGCTTGCTGCGGGACTGAACCATTTTGTGGTTGGGGTGACTGGGCACCAAAAGACTGACGTAAAGGGACTAGCTTTGTGATGACCAGCCTGGAGCAGAAAGATGGGATCCCATCGATTAATCTCAGGGTGACCCTGTTTTCAGTTCACTAGTTTCCTATTGTTTTGGACTCTATCACCCCAGAATGGGCAGGACTCAAGTGTGCCGTAGCTGGAGAGCTAAAGTGCCACAGCACTGGATCTTTGAAGGATGACACCTGACCTGTGGATGCCAGCAGAGTGAGTTGTTCCCTGATGAGCCACAAGGGAGAGGTGGGCGCTGCTTAGATCACTTTAAAGGCTTGTAACAAGATTATGTCAGATAAGCAGTAGAGTACTTATTTTAACCGGTATAACAATGCACTTCAGATTTAAAATAGCATTCTACGACTATGTGAACAGAGTTTAGAGAGGTTTAAGGAGTATCAGAGATCTGGAGAATAATAATGTGAAGGTGTGGGTTGTTGTTTTTTTTAATCTACTGTCAAAAAATGGCCCACAAGACTGTATAGGAAAAGTCAAGTTTGTTTAAACCACTGCTGCACTCTCAGGACACATAAGCCAATAAAGTCACACCACCATGTTCTGGGCTGATATAATTGATAGGGAAGCTTTGACACAAGTGCATTGCTTCAGGATTTTGGATGCACCGATGAAGGACCTTGCAGGGGACTTTAGGAGATATTCTCTACTTAAGCAATGTATTGTCTGACTTTACAGTTAAAGGATCCTAATGCATCAGCATGTATCTAATGCTTCAGAGATTAGTTCTCTATGAATTTTAGTTTGGCACATACCAAATGTGGCTGCAAGATCGAGGAGTGGGAATAGAAAAGGAGTGGCCTCAGGTGAAAGGGTATGGTTCACAGTTGTCTCAGTTGTATGCTATTTCTATCTCCCGCGATAGAGGCAGCTGTAGGGGGAATGACCTAGCCTAGGCAAATCCAGCAGCAACAGACAATACGGAACTTTTCGTATGCCACAAAGTTAATGGTGACAGTCTACCATCAGACTGGGCAGGGGACATCTTACAAGATCAACATGACAAAGTGAGCAATGAAGCTGACAAGAAGTAAGAGAACAAACTCTTTCTGCATCTTGTCATCAGCTGTGAGGACTGAGAGCAGTGCAGGTCATCTTAAAGAGACACAGCAACACAAGCCAGGTCTAGGTCAGGGACCTATTGAACTGCTTCCTTTAACACAGGATGGAGTTCATGCCAAATACAGCTATTCTGGGAAACTAAATGTATTCTGCACACACAAACTATATTAAAAGAACATTATTAAGGTTGCAGAATCAAGCACTTGGAAGTTAAGAAATGCTAGACTTAAAGTTGTCAGTGTAACCTTAGTTCAGCTTCCTTGTGCGTATGCATTGGGAGTCTTTAATTACATGATCCCATATAACTTTTTCTACAGAATCTGCTTCATTCAGTGCACAGAATGAACAGTGCTCGCTTAATGAACATCTCTTCATTATTATCTTATCCTCTTTGTTCAATATCACTGCTCTACAGCCAAAATGCTTCTGAAATAAATGTAGTCCAACTTTACTAATTCTGGGTCACTGAGAATGAAAATGATGCTTAAAATTGTTGATTGGCTCTAGTTTTCAAGATATGCTATTGGGTCAGTATATAAGACCCTTGACTTGGGAATGGCAAAGGATAAGTGAGTTAGTTATAAAGGGAAAGGATCTCAATTTAAACCAGAAATGACTAAAAGACATCTTTGACTGGATCTATGAATAAATCTATGACTGGGTTTGGACAGTACTTGCTTTTTAGGCAAAACAATGGATGATGCAATCTGAAGCTGGTATTGCATCATACATGATATGAATTGCATCATGTTATTCCTAGAAGTCATGGATGATGCAATCATAACGAAGCTTACATCACTCTGCTGAAAAAATTGCCCTATATCAGCTCTAGAAATCATACAGTGTAGTGCTCTCTTATTTGTCAGTGTTTGATTTTGCAAAGGGACACATTTCTGTTTAGCCAAAGTGAGCAGAGATGCCTCGTACTTGTGTGAACAGTGCAGATAACTTCTGCTATGTTTGTGGTGAAGTGACTTTTCCATCCCAAAAGCGCAGTATAACCACTATGGTTAAGAAAGCCTATCACCTTTATTTGGCTGCAAAATTGGAGATCAGGACAAGAGGTGGGCCCCACACATATGCTGCAACACTTGTGCAACAAATCTTCGCCAGTGGTTGAACAGGAAAAGGAAATCTATGCCTTTTGCAGTGCCAATGATTTGGAGAGAGCCAACAGATCATACCAGCAATTGTTACTTTTGCATGGTGCCTCCAGCTGGGAAAGGTGTGTCAAAGAAGAAAAAGTGGACTGTGCATTATCCAAACGTTCCATCAGCTATATGCCCAGTACCCCACGGAGAAGGACTGCCAGTTCCTGATGCACCAGAATCGTTCTCACTTGAGTCAGACAAGGAAGAGGAAGAGGATGAAACTTCTGGTCCTGAACCATCAATGTCACAGGACCCACATTTTCTCCCATCTTCCTCCTCTGAACCACGCCTCATAACACAAGGTGAAGTGAATGACCTTGTCAGGGATTTGGAACTACCCAAGAGTAAGGCAGAGCTGTTGGGCTCCAGACTACAGCAGTGGAATCTCCTGGCAGGCTATCAGGGCAAATGGAGTCCATCAATGCTTGCAGACTATTGCTGGACAGTGACAAGAGATGCTCCATTTAATGAATACAAGAGACAAGCCAAGAAGCGCTGAGTAGACACTGAATAGGACTAAAATATGTACATAATAGTTTTTTGCCTTTTGTTTCCTAATAAATTGTATTTATATAACCCTTTTGCTGATTTTTAAAGTATTATATAAACAGGACAGGTGAAATATTATCATGTAAAGCAACCATAAACACATGAAAAGACCTAGGTTTACAATTTATGATTAAAACTCTACTCTCTAGACACTATATAGAGACATAAAATGTAAAAACTTAAATATCTTAGAAACAGTAGCCAATCAGTTGTTTTAATTGTCATATTTGAATCCAGCACATCAAAATACATAATAAATATCACATTGTATCTCTGAAGCAGACAACTTCTCAAAAATTGTAGACCAGTGTATGTGGCACCATGTCTTATCAATTGCACTCTGTTCAAATCTTACTCTCAGGACAGAATTATAAATGTTATGAGTCCTTCACGTCTATTAATTTATCTTCATGACACTCCTAAGAAGTGAGGGAGAGGTATTAACCTTGTTTTGCAGATTGGGAACTGAGGCACAGAGAAGTGATGTCCACTAATGTTGGGTGCCCAGTCTAAGTTGCTTATAACCTGACTTTTTGGTGTAAGCACTTTATGGTCAAACCATGAGTACTCAGTCCTTCCGCAAATCAGCACTAAAAATAGGAGGAACACAAAATGAATGACCATCTCTGAAAAGTTTTGGTTTAAGTGACTTTCCTTCTATCACACAGGAATAATGGTCAAAGCTTCCCACCCCTGCAAAACAAGCACCATCCCTTGTGAGGAAAAAACACCCATTCACTGGGTTGATAGCCGAGGGGGGATGCTGTAGATGCAACATGCCTGATCTGCATCCCCTGGGAACTGCCCCTCACAGCACTGGCACCAGAACCATGCCTACACACACACACACACACCCAAAAAAAGAAACAAATGTAGAATTCATGTCGCCTGCAGATTTTTTTCACCCTGAAGAAAAATAGATCCTGCTGGGGAGGTGCTACCATACACTTTTCATCCACCAGGGGCTGCTGTGGCACCAGAAGAGAGGGCAGATGGCTCACTGCCAGAGCAGCCAGGCCCAGAGAGGGAGGGGGCGCTTTGGCCTTTTCCCCTGTCCCACTTCTACAAAGATTCCAATGTACTTGCTATGCAGGCATATTCTGAGGTAGCTGGTTAAATTGGCTGTTTTCCTGCTTTGTGCCACAAGAGCAGCACAAAGCTGGCAGGCTAGAGGCCAGAATCAGGGCCTCAGCTGTTACTTAGGCAACTGTGTGAGTTGCCTTGCCCTTGACTTTAGTGGGAGTTTTGCCTCATTAAAGACATCAAGAATTAGGCCCTTACTTTCAAAAAAGTGAAATCAGGTAACAAATACTGTTAGCACGATGAACAAACTTCGCTATTTATAGAAAACTGTCCTTCTGTAAATAGACTTGTGCTGTTATCTCCATATGTGCTGTTTTTATAACTTTTTTTCTGTTTTTCAGTACCTGCTAACATCTGGTAGTTCCTGCTGTTATTTTGTACAGTGGTAGTGCCTAGCAGCCCCAGTCAGGGACCAGGACCGCGTTGTGCTAGGTGCTGTACAAACACAGAACAAAAACATTGTCTCTGCCCCAAAGAGATTAAAATAAGAACATAAGAATGGCCATAATTGGTCAGATCAAAGGTCCATCTAGCCCAGTATCCTGTTTTCCAACAGTGGCCAATGCCAGGTGCCCCAGAGAGAACAAACAGAATAGGTAATCATCAAGTGATCCATCCCCTGTCGCCCATTCCCAGCTTCTGGAAACAGCATCTACAGATACCATCGCTGCCCATCCTGGCTAATAGCCATCGATGGACTTATCCTGCATGAACTTATCTAGGTCTAAGTAAAGTAGTGCTAGAACAACTTTTTTATTTTTTTATTCAAAGCATAAATAGCCCCAAAGATTAAAGTCAATAAAGACAAGGTCAAAGTACTACACTTAGGAAGGAAAAATCAAATGCACAAATACAGAAGGGGGAATAATTGGCCAGGCAGCAGTACTGCCAAATATATCTGGGGGGGTTTAATGGATCACAAAATGGATAGAAATCAACAGTGTCTTAAGTCAATGTCCTAGTCAATGTCATTCTAGATATATTAACAGGAAAGGTGAATGTAGGACATGGGAGATAATTGTTCTTCTCTACTCAGCACTACTGAGGCCTCAGCTGGAGTATAGTGTCCAGTTTTTGGCACCTCACTTTAAGGTGATGGAGAGAGTCCAGAGGAGAGCAATAAAAATGCTAAGAGGTTTAGAAAGATTGAAAGAGTTGGCCATGTTTAGTCTAGAGAAGAGAAGGCTAAGAGGGGCACGTGATAAGTCTTCAAATGTATTAAGGGTTGTTATAAAGAGGACAGTGATCAATTGTTCTCAACGTCCACTGAAGGTAGGACAAAAAGTAATTGGCTTAGTTTGCAGCAAAGATGATTTAGGTTAGAATTAGGAAAAACTTTCTAACTATAAAGATAGTCTGAAATAGATTACCAAGAGAGTTTGGGGAATCCCCACCAGAACAGGTTAGACAAACACCTGTTGGGGATGGTGGATGTATACATAATACTGTTTCAGCATGGAAACACGGACTGGATGACCTCTGGAGGCCCTACATTTCTCTGACTCTCTTTCACAGTTTAATTGTGAAACTAAATTATCTGAGCATCCTGGTGTAATTCAGCTTCTAACAAAATTTCAAATATAATTCCCTTTCCCAGCATAAAATAAACAGACACTAATAGATAAAATAACCCCCAACTCTAAACAAGGCTTTTTTATCATTTCAGAAAATGGGAATGCTGTGTGTGTGTGTGTGTGTGTGTATATATATAAAATAATAAATACAATAACAATGTTTACCCTTTGACAAATGCAACCCAATGTTAATCATAGAATATCAGGGTTAGAAAGGAACTCATCTAGTCCAACCTGCTGCTCAAAGCAGGACCAATCCCAGACAGATTTTTGCCCCTGATCCCTAAATGGCCCTCTCAAGGATTGAATTCACAATCCTAGGTTTAAGCAAACCAAAGCTCAAACCACTGAGCTATGCCTCCCAATCAGTCTCTTGTCCCACCAACAGGAGGCAGTATTATGAGTGCCAGGAAGGGCACACTGTAGTCAACATGAAAAGAACATTGCTCACATGAGTGGGAAATTGTAATACTCCACTCTACATGAAGTAGAAGGTACAGGCTGTCATAAACAGATAGCTAAGGGTTAATGTTCTTTTACCTGTAAAGGGTTAACACAGGGAACCAAACACCTGACCAGAGGACCAATCAGGAAACAAGACTTTTTCAAATCTGGGTGGAGGGAAGTTTTGGGTATGAGTCCTTTGTTCTTTGTCTTGGGTCTGACCCTCTCAGCTCTGAGAGTGATTTTTCTGTCTCCAGGTTTTCTAATCTTCTGTTTCCAAGTTGTAAGTACAAGGATAGTAAGACAATAGGTTTATATTTTTTTTTTTTTGTATTTACATGTGTGTAGTTGCTGGAATGTGTTAAATTGTATTCTTTTGGAATAAGGCTGTTTATTCACTTTTTTTCTTAAGCAATTGACCCTGTATATTGTCACCTTAATACAGAGACTATTTTTAATGTCCTTTTTCTTTCTTTTTATATAAAGCTTTCTTTTTAAGACCTGTTGGAGTTTTTCTTTGGTGGGGACTCCAGGGAATTGAGTCTGCAGCTCACCAGGGAATTGGTGGGAGGAAGAAGTCAGGGGGAAAATCTCTTTGTGTTAGATTTACTAAGCCTGACTTTACATACCCTCTGGGTGAGGGGAAGAGAGATTAGATCTCTCGGTACTTGTGTTTCCAGGACTGGAAAGCAGGGAATCTCCTAGGGTCGTCCAGGGAGGGGAGCCTGGGAGGAAGTAACAAGGAAACAAGGGGAGGGGGTTATTTCCCTTTGTTGTGAGACTCAAGGCATCTGAGTCTGGGGGTCCCCCAGGGAAGGTTTTGGGGAGACCACAGTGAGCTAGGCACTGTATAATCCCTAGCTGGTGGCAGCGATACCAGGTCCAAGCTGGTAACTAAGCTTGGAGGTTTTCATGCTAACACCCATATTTTGGACGCTAAGGTCCAGATCTGGGAAGAAATGTTATGACACAGGCAAACAGGTAGAAATCAGCCCACTTCTTAGTGTAGAGCTAAGGATTACATTTGCCCACCTCCCCCAATGCTCTTTTTCTCCTCAGTCTAGCAGTTCAATGTGGAGATCACACCTTTGACTTTGTTTTTGGTGCAGCAACCTTCTCATACAAGTCTATAAGAGCCGCTTTTCTCATTCATTTTCAGCCACGTTTTTTAATATCCTGTCACTCAGTCTAGTATTATTAAGGAAATGCAACAAAGCTTTTTTTTATATACTATTGAATATCCCTGATATTCTCTGTATTCCTTTTGATTTCAAGCTGACTCAATTTTTTATTTTAAAAAACCCCTTTTCCATAGGATATTGCCCACAATTCCATATAAAATGATCAACCGTTTCTTTGGTTTTGCACATATTACACAGCCTGCGTTTGTCTTTTTATTAAGCTTAACATACCATTTAAGACACACTGACCAGTTAACACTCTATAAATGACTACTTCACTTTGTCTAGCATGACTGTATAGTATGATCTTTGATTTATTTAGCATACATCATAGCATTTTCATCCTTTTTGTTTCCTTAGTCCAAGGTTTTTTGCCATTCCTTCATGACCATATTTCAAATTCTTGTCTAATTAAGGGTATCTTAATATCCATCCCCCCCTTTTTAGAGCAGGTTTTGCTGCTTTGTCAGCCATTTCACTTCCAGGTATTCCAATATGTGCTGGAATCCATGCTATTGTTACAGAGATCTGCTTGCATTATTTCCTTAGTTAGGAACATTATTCCACTTATTCTGTCACTTCTGCTTTCCAAAGTCCCTGCTCTGATTGTCATTATGCCTGACAAGTAATCAGATAAAATTACAGTTGCAGCTGGTCATGCATCTCTTATCCAGGTTAGTGCCAACATTATCCCCATTAGTTTAGCTGTCAGAATGGTCCCATAACTCAATAACCTTTTAGAGTTCTGGATTCCAAGACTAGGAACACAGAAGGCTGTTCACACTCTACCCATGTTGTCATCTTTTGATCCATCTGTGTAGATTAGGCAAAGCTGGCCCCATTTTTTCATACATAAATTCAGAAATTGCTTTGGTCATAATGTGTAGTTTGCTTCCCTTGTAGATCTGGAATTGTATTTTTTTAAAGGGGAGAGAGGGGGAAATACTGTCCTTCTCTTCACTTTCTGTTACTAAAAATTCTTTCTAAAAGTTCTTTCAGTTTTTCTCTGACATCATTTTTACCCATTTTCTGACCCTGATAGCATGAGGAAGTCTTTGACAATCATTTAATTTTGTCTTCTAAACTCCCAGCAATCCTCATAAATCTACATACTTCTATTTTCATTATTTCCCTTTTACTTCTGCCCAAATGCTTAGATCTAACAGTTTCATTCTTATTCATAGGTGCTTCTCCAGTGGCTATTTGCAACACACACATGGGTACTTTTATCATTGCGCCACATGCGTGTTGCAGAGTTTGGGCCTGGAGCAATTTCAGGTTTCTAAGAGTTGTTTTTGAGGGTTAACCAAAAGCTTGGCATCCATATTCTAAAACTGGTCTTTTCAATGCTCTGTACATAAAAATCAGCATTTTCTTGTCTGTACCCCCTTTGTTTCCAGCTATACTTTTAAGTAAGTTCATCCCACTTTTGTTTGCAGAGACCTTTCCAAGCTAATTTAATATCAAACACTACTTCTACTAACATAGATTTTTCAACTATGTGAAATGTTTCACCATAAGGAAATGGCCTATTCTTGGCTATCTTTCTTCCTGGTGAAAAGCATTCCTTTTCTAAGTCTGAATTTAAATCCCCAATCACTTTCCTCCTTGGAAATTCTATAAAGTGCCTCATTTCTTTTCCATGGCTACATTGTCTTTCATATGTCATCCATATAGTACAGTCATCCCCCCCAAAAAAACACCTATTGTCATCTGCACACTATGTGGGGGGTCATTTATCATAATGGAAAACAAAGTAAGGCTGATAATACTCCCTTGTGGAGTTCCATTTGTAGAGACAACCCCTCTTTTGCAGGCTTCCTCTTTTTCCCCTTCAAAATAAACTGAATGGGTATGTGTCCTTTGTTAGAAGCTCCTGTGATGTGCTGAATTTGAAAATCAAAATCTTGGAGAGCTAAACTCCAACAAAGAAGTTTCTTGTTGTTCCCCTTGGCAGTATGAAGCCACTTTAGTGCAGCATGGTCAGTTTGTAGTTGGAACCGCCGTCCCCAAACATATGGGCTTAGCTTTTCCAGGGCGTACACAATGGCATAGCATTCCTTTTCACTGACTGACCAGTGACTTTCCCTCTCAGACAGTTTCTTGCTGAGAAACATGACAGGATGGAAGTTGTGATCTGTTGCTTCCTGCATGAGCACTGCTCCTATACCACGCTCAGATGCATCCGTGGTTACTAGGAATGGCTTGTCAAAGTCCGGGGCCCTGAGCACAGGGTCAGACATGAGCATCGCCTTAAGCTGGGTAAAGGCCTTTTGACACTTATCAGTCCACTTAACTGCATTTGGCTGGGTCTTTTTGGGTCAGGTCGGTCAGTGGGGCAGCGATTTGGCTGTAGTGTGGTACAAATCGCCTGTAGTATCCGGCCAAGCCTAAGAAGGATTGGACCTGCTTTTTGGACCGTGGGACAGGCCACTTTTGGATAGCATCCACCTTGGCCTGTAGGGGGTTTATGGTTCCTCGACCCACCTGGTGCCCCAGGTAAGTCACTCTGTTTTAGCCTATTTGACACTTTTTGGCCTTAACAGTTAGTCCTGCCTGCCTGATGCGCTCAAAGACCTTTTCCAGGTGTAGTAGGTGTTCGGGCCAGGAGTCTGAAAAAATGGCCACATCATCGAGGTAGGCAACTGCAAATTCTCCCAGTCCAGGTAGTAGACCATCTACCAGCCTCTGGAAGGTGGCGGGTGCATTTCGAAGGCCGAAAGGAAGGACATTGAATTCATACACCCCCGCATGGGTGACGAATGCTGACCTCTCCTTGGCAGGTTCATCTAGCGGTACTTGCCAGTACCCCTTGGTTAAGTCTATTGTAGAGATGAACTGGGCACGTCCCAACTTTTCCAATAGCTCATCGGTGCGTGGCATTGGATAGTTGTCCGGACGAGTTACAGCATTTAGCTTACGGTAGTCCACGCAAAAGCGTATTTCCCCATCTGGTTTGGGTACCAGAACCACTGGAGATGCCCATGCACTGGTAGATGAGCGGATTATACCCATCTGTAGCATGTTCTGGATCTCCCGTTCTATAGCAGCTTGGGCATGAGGAGACACCCGGTAGGGTGGGGTTCTGATTCGGTGAGCATTACCTGTATCAATGGAGTGGTATGCCCGTTCAGTCCGTCCTGGGGTGGCTGAGAACAATGGGGCGAAGCTAGTGCACAGCTCCTTGATTTGTTGCCGCTGCAGACGTTCCAGGGTGGTTGAGAGGTTCACCTCTTCCACGCCACCGTCTTTTTTCCCGTCGTAGTAGACACCGTCAGGCCACTCAGCATCATCTCCCTGGACTGTAAACTGACAAACCTGTAAGTCTCTGGAATAGAAAGGCTTGAGAGAATTAACATGGTACACTTTAGGCTTTAGTGAGGAATTGGGAAATGCTATGAGGTAGTTTACAGCTCCCAGGCGCTCTTGGACCGTGAATGGCCCTTCCCATGATGCTTCCATCTTATGGGCCTGTTGCGCCTTCAAGACCATAACCTGGTCTCCTACCTTGAAGGAACGTTCTCTGGCATGTCTGTCATACCAGGCCTTTTGCTCTTCTTGAGCATCCTTTAGGTTCTCTCTAGCAAGGGCTAAAGAGTGTCGGAGGGTGCTTTGTAGGTTGCTTACAAAGTCCAGAATGTTAGTTCCTGGAGAAGGCGTAAACCCCTCCCATTGCTGCTTCACCAACTGTAATGGCCCCTTAACCTCGTGACCATACACAAGTTCAAACGGTGAAAACCCTAAACTGGGATGTGGTACAGCCCTGTAGGCAAACAGCAACTGCTGCAACACTAGGTCCCAATTATTGGAGAATTCGTTGATGAATTTTCGTATCATGGCCCCCAAAGTTCCATTGAACCTTTCCACCAGGCCATTGGTTTGATGGTGGTATGGGGTGGCAACCAAGTGATTCACCCCATGAGTTTCCCACAGTTTTTCCATGGTCCCTGCCAGGAAATTAGACCCTGAATCTGTAAGGATGTCGGAGGGCCAACCTACCCTGGCAAAGATGTCTGTTAAGGCCAGGCACACAGTGTTAGCCCTGGTGTTGCCTAGAGCTACTGCTTCTGGCCATCGGGTAGCAAAGTCCACTAAAGTCAGTACGTACTGCTTTCCTCTGGCGTCTTTTTTGGGAAAGGGCCCAGAATATCCACAGCTACTCGCTGAAATGGGACCTCAATTATGGGGAGTGGCTGGAGAGGGGCCTTGACCTGGTCTTGAGGCTTTCCCACTCTTTGGCATACCTCACAAGACCGGACATACTTGGCAACATCCTTGCCCATCCCCTCCCAGTGGAAGGACTTCCCCAACCGGTCTTTGGTCCTGTTCACCCCAGCATGGCCACTGGGATGATCATGGGCTAAGCTTAAGAGCTTCCCCCGGTACTTAGTTGGAACCACCAACTGTTTTTGCGGCTGCCATTCTTCCCAGTGTCCACCAGAAAGAATTTCCTTGTATAAAAGTCCTTGGTCTATAACAAACCGGGATCGATTAGAAGAGCTGAGAGGCGGTGGGGTGCTCCGTGCCGCCGCCCAAGCTTTCTGAAGGCTGTCATCTGCTTCCTGCTCAGCCTGGAACTGTTCCCTTGAGGCTGGGGTCACCAGTTCTTCCTCAGACTGTGGACTTGGGCTTGGTCCCTCTGGAAGCGATGTAGGTGATGGGGTTGTTTCCGTTGCTGGTGAACCGCTCTCCGCTGGTGCACCTGAGGGTATTTCAGGCTCTGGCTGAGCCTTTTGGGTATGGCTGTCTTTTGCTTCTGCCAGTTCTGGCTCGCTGGCGCCCTCTGGCGTTGAGTTTGAAGATGTGGTTGCACTTGCTGGTGCTGGTTGCTGTTCCAGTTCCGGGCCTGGGACTGGAGATGCTGTGGCTGTTTCAGTGGTAGGCATGGAATCCGGGTCCACTACCTCTGTCTGGGTCTCTGTAACACAGACGGGGCCTCTGTGGACGGCTCAGGAACAGGAATGGGTCTGGAAGCTTGCCTGGTTTGGCTACGTGTAACCATTCCCACTCTCTTGGCCCGCCTCACCTGGTTGGCCAAGTCTTCCCACAGTAGCATGGGGATAGGATAATTGTCATAGACTGCAAAAGTCCACATTCCTGACCAGCCTTTGTACTGGACAGGCAGTTGAGCTGTAGGCAAGTCTACAGCTTGTGACATGAAGGGGTAAATTGTAACTTTGGCCTTTGGGTTGATGAATTTGGGGTCAACGAAGGATTGGTGGATAGCTGACACTTGTGCCCCCGTGTCTCTCCACGCAGTAACCTTCTTTCCGCCCACTCTCAAATTTTCCCTTCGCTCCAAGGGTATTTGAGAGGCATCCGGGCCTGGGGATCTTTGGGGTGATGGTGGTGTATGATTGCACTCGCATGGTGTTCTTGGGACAGTTGGCCTTGATATGTCCCAGTTCATTACACTTAAAGCATCTTCCATCTGATGGGTCACTGGGCCGAGGTGAGTTACTGGAGACTGGTGAGGTTGAAGGGTAGGGTATCTGTGGCTTTACTTGGGTGGTATGTGGGGTCTTTGGCTGTCCTCGGTTGTAGGGTTTATGGTCTGTGTGCCCCCTGGGGTAATTGTTCCCCTTGACAGTAGCTTTCTTGCTTTCTGCCAGTTCCATCCATTTGGCTCCAATTTCCCCCGCCTCAGCGATATCTTTGGGATTTCCATCTTGTATGTACCGTGTGATGTCTTCAGGAACACCATCCAAGAACTGCTCCATTTGTATGAGGAGGTGCAGTTCTTCCAAGGTTTGAATGTTGTTTCCTGTTATCCAGGCCTCATAGTTTTTTGCAATATAGTAGGCGTGTTTGGGAAATGCCACCTCTGGTTTCCACTTTTGGGTTCTGAAGCGCCGACGGGCATGATCTGGGGTTATCCCCATCCTGTATCTGGCCTTGGTTAGAAAAAGTTTATAGTCATTCATTTGGTGCTTAGGCATTTCAGCTGCCACCTCTGCTAAAGGTCCACTGAGCTGTGACCTCAATTCTACCATGTACTGGTCTTCGGGAATGCTGTACCCAAGACAGGCTCTTTCAAAATTTTCCAAGAAGGCCTCGGTGTCATCACCTGCCTTGTAGGTGGGAAATTTCCTGTGCTGTGGAGCAATAATTGGCGCCGGGTTGTTAGGGTTGGCTGGCACATGCAGCCCAGCTTTTGCCAACTCCAGTTCATGTTTTCTCTGTTTTTCCTTCTCTTCATTATCTTTTTGTTGTTTTTCCATTTCTTTTTGTTGTTTTTTCATTTCTTTTTGTTGTTTTTCCATTTCTTTTTGGTGTTTTTTCCATTTCTCGGTGGTGGGCCGCCTCCTCTTCTTCTTGCTTCCTTCTGTGGGCCAACTCTTCTTCTGCTTGTTTCCTTCGGTAGGCTACCTCTTCTTCTTCTAGTTTTCTTTTGTGTGCTGCCTCTTTGATTTGTTCTTCTCTTTCTTTCATCTCCATCTCTTTTTGTTTTATTTCCAGTTGTCGCCTGTGTTCAGCTTCTTTGATTTGTTCTTCGGCCTCAATTTTTGCCTTAGAAGTCATGGTTCCTGTTTTCTTGTGTTGGGGTGCCCTCCGGTGTTTATCTTCTGAACTGCAGGCTCTGTTGCCTCCTGGAGTCTGCCTAGCAACAGTGCCTTTTTTCCCTTTCTCTCTCTAGCTAATGTTCAATGAAGGGAAACCAGAAAAACCACTTTATTTGCATTTATATAGTGCTGGTAATGACTCTCAATGGGAGTGCTATTGTGTGACAAAAGACTCTTAATAGCACCTTAATGGCTTCTTGCTTAAGATGCAAGCCACAAACTGCCAGAGAGAGCAGAAAAAAAAATTCTCTCTGGTTCCCTTTTAAAACCAAACTGTTTCTCTCTGCTAAAAAGCCCTTAGCAGAGAAAAGAAAAATATAATATTCCTACTGGCTTCTGGATTCTGTCTATATCCCAACCGCTGCTACACCATGTCATAACCTGAGTCCCAGATTTGGACCTTAGCGTCCAAAATATGGGGGTTAGCATGAAAACCTCCAAGCTTAGTTACCAGCTTGGACCTGGTACCTGCTGCCACCACCCAAAAAATTAGAGTGTTTTGGGGCACTCTGGTCCCCCTGAAAACCTTCCCTGGGGACCCCAAGACCCAAATCCCTTGAGTCTCACAATCAAGGGAAATAATCTTTTTTCCCTTCCCCCCTCCAGGTGCTCCTGGAGAGATACACAGACACAAGCTCTGTGAATCCAAACAGAGTGACTCCCCTCTCCGTTCCCAGTCCTGGAAACCAAAAGCACTTTCCTATTCCCCCAGAGGGAATGCAAAATCAGGCTAGCAAATCCAACACACAGATCTCCCCTGATTTCTTCCTCCCACCAATTCCCTGGTGAGTACAGACTCAATTTCCCTGAAGTAAAGAAAAACTCCAACAGGTCTTAAAAGAAAGCTTTATATAAAAAAGAAAGAAAAAATACATACAAATGGTCTCTCTGTATTAAGGTGATAAAATACAGGGTCGATTGCTTAAAAGAATATTGAATAAACAGCCTTATTCAAAAAGAATACAAATCAAAGCACTCCAGCACTTATATTCATGCAAATACCAAAGAAAAGAAACCATAGAACTTACTATCTGATCTCTTTGTCCTTACACTTAGAAACAGAAGACTAGAAAATAGAAACTACTTCTCCAAAGCTCAGAGAAAGCAGGCAGACAGAAAACAAAGACCTAGACACAAACTTCCCTCCACCCAAAGTTGAAAAAATCCGATTTCCTGATTGGTCCTCTGGTCAGGTGCTTCAGGTGAAAGAGACATTAACCCTTAGCTATCTGTTTATGACAGTATGTCACAAGGTAGTCAGTCCCTGTGAGTAGAACTGGGCCCAGCTTCCCTGTGTCTGAGCAGGTTTGCTCAATGCAGCCAATCAAAGGGGGCTGAGCTACACCTGGGCCTATAAAGGGCTGCCAGGAAATAAGTGCTGGAAAGGAGTGATTGGAAAAGGCAATGCCTGGAGAAGGGAAGCTATGGTGTAGTGGGTCCCTGGAGCAAGGGACCAGGTGCTTAGGATACAACTCTGGGTCTACTGCTCTTGGAAGGAGCAGTGCTGACTAGAACTAGGTAGCTTCCAGGAGCTTCTTTGAGAGCCCCAGATACTGCTGGGAGAGGTGACTATGAAGCCTAAAAGAAAGGAGTGAGTTAAGACTGTTTTCTGTTGTTTCCTCACCTATGTTAAGAGAATGAACCTTCTTAAAGGAGACAAGGCATGGCAGTGACTGCTTGGAAGCTGCAGAGAAGCCCTGCCCTGGGACAGAGGAATACATAAGTGATTAGCAGAAAGAAGGTAAAGAACTAAAGTCACTTCTAGAAATGCAGTGCCCCTCAACAGGGAGAGAGGGTAACACATCAGAAGAGACCTTCAATAGCCTTGCCCCTCTGGGCCCTCTTGAGGGCATGCATTGCATTCCCATCTGCATTGTTTCCAGCCTGCCTTCACACTGGACCTGCAGCAACTCCAGCACAGCTTTTACACACACACCTACCCTGCCCTGAAGATCTCATAGCATAAAGGAGACTACAGCCAAAACAATAATGCAAACCATATAAAATAATATAGTAAATGCATTTGACCAGAAGGAGAATTTTAAAGTGTGTTTTGATTTCTTTTGGCACAGTGGGGGATAACTAATTTCCATCTCTCTCAAAGCCCGTCTATTAACATGATTCATCTTTCAGGCTCAGGCAGACTGGAAGTGTGACCTCTTGCAGAACTTTGCCACATGTCACCCATCATGTAAGAGCAGTCTTAACCTATCTCACACTACTGTCCTGAGGCTTACATAGCACTTTACATTTGCAAATATTAGCTATGTAAGTGCACAGTCATGAAACATTTCCTTATAAATTAGCACTGAGCTAGAGAATTTGGCAAGTCAGGAAAAGAAAGTCAAAGACAGAGGAAAAAGGTTAAGGCCTAAAGTCGAAGAGGAGAAAGGGGACTTAATTGAAGGTCAAAGAGAAGGCCTAAGCCTGAAGTCAAAGAAGGGATTCTTAGTACAGAGGTGTCTGACTGGGGCAGAAGAATCCACCCAATAGGCTCCGAGGTTCAGGAAGCCTAGCCTGCCCTCCACTAAAGTTTGTTAGCTGTCCAGTATCAACAATAGGAAGATGTGCTGGAAAGCACCTAAAGAGTTAATACTGCAGGTCTTACTGCATTCTGAAGTTGAAAGGGCTATCTGCCTCACTTTCAGTTAGTACTCAGGGCTCAACTGTGGCTTTTCTGCAAGCCCCCGAGTGAGGAACAGCCTGTGGTTGTGCTTTCCTAGAAGCGACCAGATGTTGACTCAGACACACTGTAGACCCTACTTCCCTCCAGTCCTTTATGAGGAGATAATCTGCTCCAGCTCTATACTGGACTCAGGTGACCACCCATCCCGAATTGGATGTGACAGGCCCGAAATGCAGAGTTCAAGTCCCAGTCCCAGACTGAAAGACTCTGGGGCAACATTTGTCCTGGATTCCCTGCAGCACCACTCTGGTGCCAGCCACTTCCCGCTGTGGGGGCTGAGGTGGGCAGGGGCATTGGCTAGGAGCTGCTCTTGGGCAGCTGGAGGGTTCAGGGATCCCCGCAGTGGCCCAGGCTCCCAGGGCAGCTCTTACCACAGCTTTGCTCCAGCTTCTGGACTGGCCAGAGCCTCAGGGGGAAGAGGAGGGGCAGGGGGCAGGGCCACAGAGAGGCAGGGCTCCTGTATGTGTCCTGCATTTGCCTATTGAAAAGGTGATCACCCTATACTGGACATAGATTACTTGCTCACTGTACAAGATCCACCAATTTCCCACTGCCCAGCAGTGGTGGGACCAGCCACATAGAGGCAACTCTGCACCCGCAACACAGGTAGTCCTCACAGGAGAGTAATGGGATTTCTTCCCCCACCTCCAGCTCTCCTATGAAATAGCATAGCCAGGGTGACGTTCTGTCCCTTACAAATTCATATGCTCCCTACTCCTTTCTATACCACCACAGACTATGTCGCATATGTTGTGCAAATTCCAGCCAGACTGCATTGAGTTGGGTTATTGCAATCAAACATCTGTCTTTATGTCAAAAATATAAAGGTCCCTCCCTCCCCCCTCTATGAATGTTCCACAGTTAACAAGTTTTGGACTGAAGTCTGGGAGTTAACTCTTAGCTATCAAGTACCTAAAGGCTGGCTGACATTCCTCTGTCATCATTAATAGTAATTATAAAAGCAAAGCCCTATTGATACAGCTACACGTTAAAAAAACAAACGTGATAGACATTTTTATGCCATTTCTCCGGCCAGATGAGCATTAAGAGATTAAGGGCTCCCTGCCACTCTGAAGATCATTGGATTTGCTTTATAGGATCAGATGAGCAGTAAATTGAGAGTAGAAATGGCTAGAAAAATGTTGACAGAACCACTTTTTGTCGGAGAATGCAGGTCCATGGAAGTCGAAACACTTTTTAAAATCATATTGATCTCACTGAAATTTCATTTCACAGAAAAAATGGGTTTTGTTTCCAGCTGGAACAAAGATAAATGATGAAATCTCAAAATCCTTAGTGAACAGGAATTTCTGCTTTCAAGTGGCTCTAATTGAGAGCAGTAGCCTGCCTCTGGCATGGTCCAGTTGATAACACCTCTGACAACTCTTGGTGCACCTAGTCAATTGTGGAATACAATGTAATATGCAGTCAATTCTTCCCTGATCAGCTTACCCCCTCCCTACCCAGAAGCTTGGAGATCTGATCACTGTTATGTCTGCTTGTATAACTATAGATCTCACTAGTCCTAAAACTAGTCAATACTCCTCCTATCTGATGGCAGTGAATTCAATAGTCTGACTTCATGCTGGGAGTATCACAGCCCAGGAGCCAAGCTAATGTTTGTTTTTTAATCAAATATCTGTCTATTGCCCAAAATTGTTTCCTGATTTAGTTTTGGATTTAAAATCAGCATGGTTAAAAGATTTATTGGAAAAAAGCAGGATAGAAAAAAATAGCTGTCTACTGTGGTAGCACAAGCCTGATCATTAAACAGGGGAAAGGAGGAACAAGGTGATCACTGGTGTTGTAGCTCTGCAATCTGTATCCTGCTGAAGATGAACTTATCTCTACAGGGAGAGAACAGAGAGAGAAAGCAGCTGGGAGAGGATTGTTGAAACAAATCAGGGGTTGGTTGTCCCTGGAGCAGATCTAAGGAGGGAGCTACTCTCTGACTGGTGACTCTGAGCAAGCCGGCCCTTTCACAAGGTGCTGTTTGTATGTAGAAGTGAAAGGTTTCCAGTGTTGAACTTCTTTTTTTCGGGTGCGGGGGAGCGTTAAACATTGATGCTAATTGTATACCGAGCAGAATGAAGCCTGAGTAATTTACTCTCACACTTACACAAGATGTAACATCTTTTATTTATCATATTTCATGTCCTATGTCTGTACATTTCAAGGCTGCCTGTCATGTGCCAGTGGTAGAGAATCACAAAAAGAGTTCTTCTAACACCAAAGAAGGAACTTTATTAGAATAACAGAAAACAGTTATCCTTAAAAACACTCACCAGCTCCCCACACAGCCAGTCCTCCCTTTTTCCTGGCTGGCTCCAGACTGACTACATAATGGCTTCTCCCTCGGAGGGCCTGTCACTCCATTTTGGTTTCTGGGTGGACTCTGAGTCTGCCTTGGCTTCTCCTCCCTACCAAGGAGAGTGCCTCATCCTGAGCTGAGAGCAGACAGAGTCCCAGGAATCTATGTTATCTCCTTGGGAGTTACAGAAAGTTAGGAAGGGAAGAGGATTGAGGGAGATTTTTTGGAAGGAGGGTGGGGGAACGCCTGAGGGAAAGGGGAAGCCAAGAAGAGGGTAACTTTGAGAGAGTACGTGGGGCAGGAGGAAGAGTACATGAAGCTGGGGCAGAAAAATAAAGGGGAGGCTGTGAGGATTAACCAATTCATGTTCACAGAGTTCTGAAGATGGAAAAAGGGCTGTAAGTACCAAGCATTGCCCTTTGTAATAAAGCTCCATTGGAAAAAAAATCAATGGGGGAAGCGTGGCTTATTTGAATGGGAATTTGCATATCAATATCGCAGTAGCATGGTGCTATAGTAGAAAGAGACTGGGAAAATAAAGGCTAGGGCCAAATATTTCTGGTGTTTAACCTCCATATCTATTTAAAATAAAAACTGAAAATGCCACAGTGTATGCTGGTCCTTGATTTCCTTCCAACAGAATGTTCATTGATGTGTTCACATGTTTTGATGTGTTATTTACAATCTCTAACTCAAGGGGCAATTGCAACCAGGCTGGTAATCGGAAAACTGAGCCTCACTACAGTGGGATGTCAACTGTCCTGAATATTGTACTCTAAAAATTATGGCTTTCTAAATGTGTGGGCGAAATTATTAAGCAGCAATAATCAACAGTACAGCTGATGTGGGAGAGGGTGGTGGTGGGGAAATGGCATTCTGAAAATAGCTAGTGCATCTGCTTGGTAACTATTTTTTTCTTCCAACTGGAAATATTCTCCAGTGTTTCAGAGGAAAAAAATAGAAAAAAAAAAAACCAAAAATGTACTAGTCTTCACAAAGAACTCATTGTCTAGAATTTTTAAAAATCTGTTTTTAGGTGGTACCTAGAAAAAAAACGAATATCCGCAACCGGTTTTTGTTAAAAAAAAATCTATTTCTTTTCATCAGTACTTTAAAAATTGCTTTGCAAAACCATAAATGGCCTGAAAACTTGTAATTTATAGTTTCATCCCAATATAACTTACAGCGGCTCACGTATGACCTCTGAAAACTGAGGTGGTAATGAAAAACAGTGAAAGCCTCTAAACTATTGCAGCAGTCCCCTGTGCTACTAGACTATCATCTGTAAACTTTACGTTTGATCTAGTTTTGCATTGCGATTTCATCCTGTGCAAGAGATACTTAACTAGGAATATTTTTAAGAAAAAAATGGTTCTATTTTTCATGAGCACAGGCTTCCATGCTGTTAAATGAGTTGCTGTAAAGGGCTGTGTGCGAGAGAGAAAAATAATCATGAGCTTATGCTATTACTTGCTATTTCTGTTTATAGAGGGTGATTTGATAAATAGATTTCAGAGTCTGCTATGGATCATTTGTATTCACTCCAAGAGGAGTTCAGAAGAAATTAACGAGAAGCTGAAATTACTGTTGGTGTGCAAAGTTTTGAAAAAGATGGGTAGAGCAGATAACTACAACTTTCTAGTAAAGAAATCTGGCAGTTGCTGACCCAGCAGCTGTATTGCTATTTTTTGTTAAGCAATTAGCACCTTTAATGAATTTTGGTAACAAGATACTGCAAAAATGCATAACTGAGTTATCTTTTTAATGTGGAACAAATACATTAATTTCTCTCATAAACATGAATGTATAGGCTCTCATCCCATATTATGTAGCATACAAGCATATCTCCACAGAGCCCCAATTATTTCAGTGAGACTTGGTGTCAGTTCAGCACTCCACTCACACATTACAGTTCAGGATTGGAGCCATACGTCTTGCCCAAGGGGAATCGTTGGGTCAGATTTTCAGAGGTACTGAGTGCCTAACGATTGAGATGCCTTAGAAGTCAGGTGCCTGACTCCTACTGACTTCCATAGCAGTTCGGCATCTAACCTGCCTAGGCACTTCTGAAAATCCCCTTAGGTGCCTACCTGCATCTATAGGTGTTTAAGTAGCTTTGGAAATCTTACCCCTCCCAATTAACATCTTTTGCTGATAGCGACACTGCTGAAGTCAAGCCGCATCCTCAGCCAGACAACAAGAGAATTTCTACCCATGGGAGACAGAACAAATCATACCAGCTTCCCCCTACCCAATTTCCACAGCTCTGCTTCCCGTCTCCCGTTTTCTCATTTGCAGAAAAACACTTGATTTTTAAAGGGACACAGGGCTACATTCACCAAGGAACTCTGACTTGGTGAGTGTTGCCACATCTAACTTCTAGGTGCCTAGGGAAAAAAAATCACTGAGATTCACAAAGTTTGATTAGGTGCCTCACAGTTTTCCCTCTTCCTTGGACTGGTGTAATAACAGCTCCCTGGCCTGTTTCAGTCTACTTTAACCACGGGGGAGGCTACAAGGTGGTGATACACTGGCAGTTCCACGAAACTTCATCTGGGCTAAAGAGATGAACCCAGGTTGCTCCAGGAGGGAGCAGCAGCTAGCAGAGGTATCCTCTGAGAACTAGTTGCAACAACAGGCTCTGTGGCTCTTAAGCTCAGATCCTGATAGTTATTGAGGTACTTACCTCCCATCCAACTCAATGAGAGCTAGGTGCCTAAATACCTCTGGAGATCTTGTGGTCTGTGAAGCATACCAGCCCATCAAGCAGATGCTGATTGATATATCAGTGCAAACTACTTCCCTGGGAAAGAATGCAAACAAATGACTCTTTAGCGGAAAATGCCAGATCAAATTTACTCCATTTAAAGAGATGTATTAAGAATCTCTTTATTTTTCTACATTTAATTGATATGCTTTGAACTTTTAATTATTTTTTGACTAAGAGTCTTAACCTAAGGTTCATAGAATCATAGAATATTAGGGTTGGAAGGGACCTCAGGAGGTTTTGATGACACTTTTAAACACCCGCCTGGGGACGTGTATGTGTATTCGATATGAAATTCACCTCTCTGCCAAACACCAGCACAATGACTATACATCACTTGCATTAAGCAATGTATATGCCAAGCATGAGTCCTCTGTACCAGGGTGAAGTTCACTCATGGAGCATGATCCATGGGAATGGCCCAGGCCGTGCTGTAGGTTTCCAATGGAGCTTGTCCCGGACAAAAACATGTATAATAAAGAAACTTTCATGCCCAAAACTACCCTGCCTTTGGAGCCTGGGAAAAGAGGCATATGGAACTGTGTGGAAGGAGAATGGAAAGTCTAAGGCAAACTTCCTATCAGTTCTGTGCAGGGAACCTGTACATCTCATATTGCCATAATTTCTTTTTGGTATATGCGCACCACAGGTCTCTGGACAGCGTGAGAGGCCTACTCAAGTGCATGTGTGTGTGTATATAAAACAAGTGTGTATAAATCAATAATTGTGCTGACTATGTGTAGTTACTGCACCTACCAGGTCTGAAATAGTGCTGGTCACAAGTTTTTCAACAAGAAGTTGGCCTCCTTGAAATCAAAATGTTCCACAGGCAAATGTCAACTTTGATGATTTTTTTTTTAATTTCTTTTTCAGAAGCAACATTTAGAAATGTCAGTTTGAAAGTAAATGTCTTGTTTCAAGTTGACATTTCATTTAAAAATGTCAAAAGGGTATATTTTGATTGGAACTGTTGAAATTTTTCATTTCACTGTTCTCCAATTAGTATTTTATGGAGCTTTTTGTTCTGCAAAAACTCTCCGCCTTTTCACTTTTTGTACTGATTCAGGATGAAAAAAATGTCGAACATGAATATTTCTTGTGGGATGGAAGTGCCAGACTGCTCTGGTCTGAAATATTCTACCTGTCAGAGTTCAGAAGGCTTCTCAGCATCTGGAGTTTGGTCAGAGAGCAGGCATAGAGATGGAGTGAAATGGTTGCAGATTATACAAGGTTTACTGTGTTAGCTTGATTCATTTTGCTGTTTATCTTTGAACTTAAAGACAGCATAGCTGATGTTAAAAAATTTATTTGGATTTTGGGACACACAACCAACTAGTAACTTTTGGTGGTCAGCTCACACAGAGTATAGTTCCTAATACTTCTATAATTAACAGATTCTTCATAACTGATACAAGCCTGTGTTTGTGGGACTTAAGTTTTTGGGTTTGTAGCCTTGCTGGAACCACAAAGTCCACCTTAATTGATTAGTCTTGTTAGAGTTGGTATGGCAACCCCAATTTTTTCATGTTCTCTGGACCATGCATCTGATGAAGTGGGTTTTAACCCATGAAAGTTTATGCCCAAATACATTTGTTAGTCTCTAAGGTGCCACAAGAACTCCTCATTCTTTTTGCTGATACAGACTAACACAGCTACCTCTCTGAAACCTGTCACAAAGTCCTATGTGTCTGTACAGTGGTTTCAATGTGTATGTTGAGAGAACCTGTGGGAGTACAGAGTGTTAGCTTTTTATGGACATAAGTTCAAGGTGACTGTTTCTCATGAAGGAGTTAGGCACATTGTGTGAAACAAAAATGGCTTAATGAAAGGAACCTAACACCCAGCTCCCACTGAATTAGTTGGGTGCATAACTCCCTTAGGCTCTTCTGAAAATCCCAGTCAAAAATTTCCTAGCCCTCTACATCATCACATGCTTCATTTTGATTATCTTGCATGTTATATTATTTTTTGTCTGTCATTTTTGGTGTGCACATCTTCATTCCCCTTTACACATATTTCAGTTGCTTCCCCACTTTCTTTTAAGTATGTTAGTTACTATGGAAACACAACTAGACTTGGGAGTGGCAATAATTAGCGATGTCTGCAAGAGCAGGGTAAAGTCAATGTATATAATTAGGCCCTGAAGCCACAGTGGGCTTTGTGTAGCTGGAGTCCCAGGGTCTGGCTGGGCACAGTTCATTCCAAGATGGGGGCCTTAGCATTCTATATCATGATTTGTGAAATAGTTGTGATGAGGATTAATTCATGTAAATGAATGACATTGTTAGAGGGTTGAGTGGGCTCTGAATCAGGCCAGGGGTTTGACTTGATATGTATTATGGGTGCACATTAAGGATGTGCTGTACACTCACAGCAAGCATAAAAAAAAGTCTTTCTACTGAACTGTCAACTTGAAATGTGACTTTTAAATTCCTTCCTTCGTTTTAATGATAGATATTGGGGCTGGTCAGAGATACATTTATCTGCAGCTGCTTTTATCTTTGATTCTTTAATTGGCAATTTTTAAGATTACCAAGAAGCTTTTAAAATAAAGATTTTAAATAAAACTCTAAAAGGCTTAGAGAGCTTGCTTGCTACGGGCTTCCTTAGAGAAGGAAAGTTTATTATTTCTTAAAGGCATTTTGTTTGTTTGTCTTATTGGTCCCTTTGCTCCTCCTCCTACCAGGTCTTGTCTATGCACAGAAGTTATACCCCTTTAACTTAAATTAGTATTCAAATTAGTGCAAAATGCTGTGTGGGCACTCTTATTTCAGATTAGGGGTGTCTTATTTTGGTTTAGCTTAATCCATTTTTACTGGGTTAGGTTAAACTGAAATATGCCATTCTTAATCCAAAATAAGTGTGTCTCTTTGTAATGGGGTTGAGGGAGGTTGAGGCAATATTATGTATAAACTATCACACTCCACTTCTTCCAGTTTACCTCTTTGCTAAAGCACAGATCAGATTTCTGTCTTTTCAGAAAGTATTAGAGTTAAACTTCAGGACTATTTTAGGGAAAATCCTGACCAGCAGGTATTAATAGTTCCCAGTCTACTTCAAAGATAGAGTACCCTACAGTTTATTAGTAAACCAACATTGTAAACAAAATAAAGTATTACAAATAGGGTTTGGAATACTACAAATGTACACAAAAGCTATTAGATGGTAATGTGTTCCTTTTACAGACTTGCCCTTTGTTGCTGTTGCATATATTTAAATATAAGGTTCCAACATAACATTTAGACTTCTATATTTTACCACACACAACAAAACACACTCCCCTCTGACTTTATTCCAAAGATGGCTTCTCAGTCTTTATAGTGTGACCAGAATGTGTAGAGTGTGTCAGCTGGACTTTTCAGAGCTTGAGAAGAATGGCAGCATCTCAGTCCTTTCAAACGCTTCAGAATCCTGTCAGCACACAAAGAGTTTGGGGATCTCCACAGTTAAGCATTCCAGCCCTTGGGATAATAGGTGACTAGTCTTCATTTTGCTGATGAAATGGAAATCTGGAGCCTGTATCCAAAGTGGTAGATGGGTCCCACACAGCAGATACATCTTAGTCCTGATCCATCAGCTGCTGCATCTGCAGGGTTGTCTTTAGCTCCTATGTTTACAACCATTCTCCCCCTGCCCACAAGCTGTTTGTTTGGCTCAGTTCTCAAATGGTGAATGTGTGGGATCTGCAACATTCCTTGCTCACAATGAAGGCTTCTTATACACACTTGGAAATGCTACTTAGCATGTTAGTAACCACCAGACCCTAGTTCTGGATGTTTCAGGACTGTTCTGAGTTGGCCAGCCCTACTCTCTCTTCATCTTTGCAGAGACACAATATCTTAACTACGATCCATCACTCTTCCCCTTTGCTTCTTCCCCTTTCTTTGGACTAAAAATAAATACATGCTGTAGTATAAACCATGTAGGTTACATATGCACAAACCTAACACCACTTTAAAAAACACTTTTTAGTTAAAGCAGAGCTAGCATGTGTAGACCAGGCATGCACCCGTCTCCACCTTCCTTTCCCTCCCCCTTGCTATCTACTCTGAACTTCTATTTACTTCCACCATTTCCTCCCTTTATTCCCGTCCTCATCTTCCTAGTAACTCTCCTTTCTTCTTCTTCCTCTCCTGTTTATACCTTCCCCCTTTTCTTCTCACATCCCATTCTTCTCCTTCACTTTACTCCTCCTTCTCTTACTCTGCCCCTCCCTCTCTCACATTACTCCTCCTTTTCTTCTCTACTCTTCTTTCTAATTTTCCTGACTTCATTGTCTTCATCCAGTTCTTTCTTTCCCTTCCTTCCCATTTTCTCTCTTTCCTTCTCCCATGATTCTTCACTCTCTTTTTCTTCCTACATTCTTGCTTCCCCTCTAACTCTTACTTTTTTTCTTGTCTCACTTCTATTCATCCTCTGGACCATCCCACTCTTCATCCACTCATTTTCCTCTCTCTCTTCCACATCACCTTTTTCCCTTTGGTGAATGCTCATTAACATACTTCAATGTCCTGAAAACAGGATCAAAGGCAAGGGGTGAGGTGGAGTGAAGAAGGAGGAAGAAAGGGGAAAAGAAGCAGCTGAGCACTATTAGCATTCAGCCTTGAACTCTATGGCCGTAAGCCACCACTTTTGTTCCAAACTTTTGAGGGTTGCACCCCACCTTAACCCTGTCTGTGCTTCCCCACTCCCCTGGAGCTGGAGCTGGGAGTGGGGCCATGGCTCCTCGGGATGAGGGGAACGGGGTAAGGGGACTGAGGCTGGCCTGCAGCTGGGGGGTGGGGACTGGGGCCAAGAGTGGGACCCACCTCATCCTTCAGTGACTGTAGCTCACATATACCACTCCCATTCTTGAGAAGCGGAAGTACTGCAGCACCTACTGACAATGATGGGGATTAACCTTCTCAGTGCTCATTGAACTCACTAGGAGTCTTTCACTGATTTCAATGATCTTTGAATTAGGCCCAAACAAAGCTACTATTGAACTGATCCAGCATTTCTTCTCACTGACTTCAGTGTGTCAATAATCAGTATGAATGCAAGCTCAGGCCCTGAGTTCTTAACCCTGAATTTCTTGGGCCCAATTCTTTACTCTGTTAAGCTGTTGCCAAAGGAGTTACAATGGCACAAAACCAGAGTAAAAGAGAGAGAATCAGGATCCTTCTATTCTTAACCTGTCACAGCTTTAGCGTTATTTTCGAGCTCATTTTAGGCCAGATTCACGAGTATGTTACTCTTATGCTGGTGTAACACCATTGATTTCAACTGATTGCCACTTGCATAAGGCTACAGGAAAAGCAGTGGTGCATCAGGCCATTAAAAATTAATGTAAATGGTTTTAAAACTTGTATGAGGCTCATCCATGGACCAGTCTTGCTCTTATTTTGTGTGATGTGATATAGCAACAGCAGCCAGAGTTCTCCATTATTCTTACAGGACCCGGATCCCGAGAGGTGCTGGGCACCCTGAACTTCCACTCTGGCAAGGTGACCAATCCTGACAGAGCTGTTTCAAAGACTCCTATTAATTACAGTAAGAGGCTGTCTGGTGCAATATTATATATTAAAAACTACAGCCAAGTTCCTCATCAAATGATGCACTGATCACAAAAATACTATATTACTCCTGGCATGCAATATCTTCCTTATGCATTTCCATAACATGGGGCTTGAGAGGCTAAGCACATCAAATTTTCAATTTGTTCAGCAGTCCAGTGGTGGGGAGAGTTCCCAGCCTGATCTGGAAATAAGATAAATTTTTGAATAGGGTAATTAACCATTGGCACACTTTACAAATGACCTGGTGGATTCTTCAGCACTGACAATTTTTAAATCAAGATCAGATGTTTTTCTCAAAAACATGCTTTAGGAATTATTTCGGGGAAGTTCTATGGGCTGTGATATTCAGATCATCAGACGAGATCAGGGGTCGGCAACCTTTGGCACATAGCCCATCAGGGTAATCCAGTGGCAGGCCGCGAGACAATTTGTTTACTTTGACCATCCACAGGCACGGCCCCCCCACAGCTCCCAGTGACCGTGGCTTGCCATTCCCGGCCAAGGGGGCTCCAGGAAGCTGTTTTCTCCTAATGTTTATAGTTATAGGGCAAACCCTTAAATATTACCTTATAACATGGGGTATAGATATTGTAAGTAAGATTCATGCATGCAACAACTCACAAGCTTTTCATAGTCTCAAAACTCTAAATACATTTTAATAGGTCTAATACCTATTTGGAGATATACCTAGCTTGTAGAACTGGAAGGTACCATGAAGGGTTATTGAGTCCAGCCCCCTGCCTTCACTAGCAGGACCAAGTACTGATTTTACCCCAGATCCCTAAGTGGTCCCCTCAAGGATTAAATTCACAACCCAGGGTTTAGCAGGCTAATGCTCAAACCACTGAGCTATCCCTCCCCACTAACACACAAGTAAACCAGTCTGGTTTCCAGCTATGTGTTTGTCAGTGGCCAGCGAGGCCTAAGGGCCTTGGCATGAGCTTCCCAGCATCACAACACATACACACACTTTGTAAGTGGAAGTGATGTCTAGGACATAAAATGTGTAACATGATGTTATCATGCACCTTTGATGCATCCGATGAAGTGGGTATTCACCCACGAAAGCTCATGCTCCAATACGTCTGTTAGTCTATAAGGTGCTACAGGACTCTTTGCTGCTTTGATGGTTTGGTAGTCCCAGTAGTCCATCTCACCTGGAATTTATTCCACCCCTTAAAGAGACCCTTCTATATCGCATGCTGCATTCTCATTTTAAAATAGAATTGGCCTTCTTCACAATGGCATTGCACTGTGTACTCATCTTCTGTCTTTCTCTGATGTGCCTAATGGAATGGAGCCCTGACCTGGTAAAGATTTCTAGGCACTACACCATGTTAGATTTTGGGAATGATGATGTTGATTTATCTCATCATAAGAGCTTTCTAAATAATAGATCCCTACTTGACATGTAGATGGAGCTTTGTTTTTTCTCAGGAATGTTATCTTTTATCTCAGGTACTTAAATGTCTCCTATTACTGTAGTGACAGTGTACTTGTCCTCACAACACCCCTGTGAGATAGGGAAATGCTCTTACCTGCATTTTACAGATGCAGAGGTAAGGCTTAGAAAGACAATAATTTGCCCAAGCTCATACAGGAAGCCTACCATAGAGCTGTGAACTGAACCCTTGGCCCTAGGGGTAGCACCTTAACCATTGCACTGTCCTTTTTGCATTTTGCTATATTAAACTCATTTTTTCCTTTGGCCTGCCAAATGTCCCAAATCATCCCAATTTCTCTGTATTTCATGTGGGTTCTATAGAAATTGTGCAAAACCCCAGAAACTATTTCAAAATTCTCCACCATTTCTCCTAAACCACAACAGTGGGAACAAACATGTCTTAGCTGATGCGTTCTCAGAGAGTCTCCAAATGCAGAGCAGTATCCATAAGCTGCTTTTTTAAAGGGCTGCACAGTGAATCACAGTACAGTGGGAAGAGCTGCATCCAGGTCTCTCCTTTTCTGGGATAAATTTGCAGTATTTTGGCTCTGCAGATCACTGCATCTACTAGGAGCTTCTTTGAGTCAAGAGGTTTTCTTTTCTTTTCTTTTCTTTTTTTTAACCAATTAATAATAATAGTTAGTTTTCTGATTAAATGAACATTGTTTAGGAGTTTCATAAGCACCTAAATGACTTCGTGCTCCTTTTCAAAATCCCACCCATAAAACATAAGGGGCAAGACTGTGGATTTAATTTGGGTTGGGTGGGGATGGTGGGTTTGAGAACACCTGTGCATTGCCAGCTTCTGACTAGCATGGTGCATGATCTAGGCACAGACCCTCTGGGACTACTGGGAAAATGCATGCAGTAGCTTTTACCGAGTGTTGCACTCTCCACTCAGTGGCCCAGGTGTGATGGTGGAGGGCTGCAGGGTCATGGCTCAGGCCTAGCTCTGCAACTTCCCCTGTTTTTGTGTCATTGTGTATATGGTTGCGTGAGTGCAAGTGTGAATGAAGTGGGCGTCCTTTACAGCTGTCACTGCCAGTCTTCTGAAGTCCTTATGCACCAGGAGCCTGATCCGAAGCCCACTGAACACAATGGGATTCACCCATTAATTTCAGTGGGCTTTGTGCTAGGCTGTAGGAGCACAAAGACTAGGCACAGTCCTGGTCCCTGCACAGAGGCTTAATGGAAACAGAAGGAAGGATCTTTGTACCCTATCACCTGAGCACTCCTACAGGGCAAGGCAGAATTGAGAAATGTGCTGATACTTTATCCTTGATGACTTGCTGATGCTTTGCACGTTTTGTCTGCACATCCAGAAAATAGCTGCCAGACTGTTTCAAAAATAAGCTATGGAGCTTCTCCAATCTACACCAGCTGAGGATCTGGCCCCATGTCTATTGACCTAGGACACTCTCTCAAAACCTGCAGTTTGAGAGAGCCCATTGCAGCAGTGTAAAAGAGCCAAGGATGGCACATTTCTCCAGAATGGAGCATACAAGCTTTTTGCAGACAGTTCGGCTCGAAGAAACCACCTCTGTTCATAATTATTTGCAAAGAAAACAGCCATCCGGTGTCAAAGTATGTTTTACCATATCTTACACTGGAAACAAGGAGCAAGACTACCCTGATTCTTATTACTTCCTTTCAAGAAGCAATGGCCATAGAGCATGAGTAAAGATGGCTCTGCCATTTTGAGCATACATCTGACATTAGTAAGATGTATCAAGGGGTTGCACTATATTCTATGTACTTACATGGGATTGCTCTTGACTTTAAAACCAAAGCTGCTCTACATATTATTTAAAATTATGCTTCAGTCCAGTACTCTGACTTCTCTCTTGATGTTGTGTTCTCTGTCTTAAGTCCTAAACTAGGATTTCTCCGCTTAAAAAACAGTCTAAGGCACTGATTCTCCACTCCCACAGGCTTGGCCCCCCTATGACTCCCTTGATATCAGGGGAGTTACTCCTGATGTAAGCATCTGGAAAGTGTATGAAGGCAGTAATAATACTAGTAGTAGTAAAATTCAATGGTCACCTTCCCATCTCTAATTGGGGTTATGAAGTCAGCATGTATTAGACCCGATCCCGCTCTCACAAAAGTCAGTGACAAAACTTCTGTTGACTTAAATGAACTAAGATCCCATTGTGGCAAACTATGCTCCCATTTACGCAGGTGTAAACTCCCCAACTACCTGACACAAGTGTAACTAAGAGTAGAATTTCTATAAACCTGTTTTCTGCCACAGATTTCCTGAATGACCTTGGGCCCCTCCTGTGTCTGTTCGCCCTCTGTAATGGTGGTAATCTGTGAGTAGTGCAAGAATATATACATTAAAGATTGTGCGGCACTCAATATGGTAATGGGGGCCATGTAAATATCAAGGCTAGATAAGAGACAGAATATGGCGCATTGCCTAAAATATATATAGGGCCTGATTCTCCTCTTGCTTCCACTGGTGTAAATAGGAGTAGTTAATCTCCCCTCCCTACCATATGCATTATAGTGAGTATACTGATAGATCAGAGTGCCTTAACATTCATTACTCTTCTCCTTCGTCCCTATCTTTCTCAGTTCTTTAGATTTCTCCTGCATGCACACATGTAATTCCCCTGCCCCAATCCTCTTGTCTTCTAGAACTTATAGACTTTAAGGTCAGAAGAACCATTGTGATCATCTAGTCTGGCCTCCTGCATATTGCAGGCCACAGAGCCTCGCCTACACATTCCTGGAATAGACCTCTAACCTCTGACTGAGTTACTGAAGTCCTCAAATCATGGTTTAAAGACTTCTAGTTACAGAGAATCCACCATTTACACTAGTATAAACCTGCAAGTTACCTGCACCCCATGCAGCAGAGGGCGAAAAACCCACAAGCTCTCTGTCAATCTGATTGGAGGGAAAATTCCTTCCTGACCTCAAATATGGTGATCAGTTAGACCCTGAGCATGTGGGCAAGACCCACCAGGCAGATACCTTGTAAAGAATTCTCTATTGTAATTCAGAGTCCTCCCTATCTAGTGTCCTTGTTAAGGCTGTTTGGTTTTTTTGCTATTGAAAGTCAACAGCGGGCCACAGGCCATTATAGGCAGTCCCATCACACCATCCTCTCCATAAACTTACAAGCTCACTTATCAAGACCTTCCCTGTGTCAAGGTTGTTGATTACAGATTGCTCTCGCCCCTTGCTCCACCGATATGGCCACCAGGTGCCCGTTATCTACCGGGTAATGAGCGTTGGAATAGGGCGGAGGTTCGATCACTGGATGCCCTGGGGGGAGGTGACAAGTGCCCAAGGGTAGTGACGGGGATAACGCAAGCAATCAGTCGTAGTGTTAAAGATTAAGGATTTATTAAATGAGTCACAGATAAGGATAAGGGATAACACAATTAGTTACAGCTTGGGCTTACAATATAATACTAGAACAAATAAGACAAACACTACAATTACAAATAGAAGCTGGCCCTGGTATTTTTCTAAGTCCCAGTAATTATTCAGGTCGTCCAGGGGTTAGTAAAGTGATATTGGTGCTATTAGTAATCATAAATGCAGCAACTAATCTTATTAAACACAAATTGCGAGGCTCAACTGGTCCCCCTTGCGTTCAAGGTTTCCTGGTCAACGGGTTTCCCCTAGCAGGAGCCTTGGGGCGGCTTGAACCAGTCTCTGCCTCTTATCTAGCAATACAGATATACAGATATCCCTTAACAGCTAATCTTACTTACACATACAAACCAACAAAAGTTTCATTACGGCCGGCAAGCAGTCAGGCTCTGGGAAACGCGTGAGCCAGGAGAGAGAGTTTTCCAGTTGATCAAGCCTGGATACGGTTCGACGGGAAATTCGAGTTCTCTCTGCCCGTCCCCGGGGGGGGCCCAACAATATATAACGAATTTTTCGTCATAATTTACAATAAGCCAATTGCAGGGTCGCGAGTGGCTCATGCCCATACAAGGGAGGCAATCGGCCCCCAGCATCTCTACCCAGGAAGCAACCGTCTGGGGGGAAACTTCCCCCTCCTCAGGTCGGCCGACCGCAAGGTGCTGTTTCCTGTTACAAGTTCTGCTTTCTGAGCAGCTATGTGATCAGTGGCAGTTCTGGGGGCTGGGGGAAAATTCCGTTGGGGGGTGGAGGCCGGAGCACCTGCTGTCTGGCCCTAGGGCCCAACTTGGGGGTCTAACAAAGGTGCTCTCATCTCAACCTACCTCTACCTCAATTTGAGTTCCACTTTCTGTAATACACAAATACTTCCACTTCATTCCCTTCCTGCTCAGCGACCACTCTACAGTACAACAGCTCCCAGTTCAGAATCCCATCTCCTCATTATAAATTCTCCACCTCAGTCCTCCCTCCTTGTTGACCCACTTACCCCATTCCCAGCTACTGCTACCAGCTCAACCCCCCAAAACGCAAACAAAAGGTTTAAATGGGTCAACTAACACAGGTTAATGATTGCTTTTAATATGATCCTTGGTTATGCTTTCTTCAGTTTGTTTGGCTTGTGGTGCGAAGACTTACACAAAGTAAGATTTTTTTTAGGATCTTTGAAACAATACCACATGACTTGACACAGGAATGCATACAGAAACCATCTGACTTTTGAAAAGTCCATGCTAAAAACAAAAGCTTGGTTTTAGACTGCAAGAGCATGAAGAAATATCTAAGTCTTCAATCCTGCAAAAACTTATGCATGCAAGCATCTTAAGTCCCCCCAGGCCTTCCCATCAAACTCAGTGGGAACTCGCCTGAGTAAAATTAC